>NC_057798.1:297091869-297106190 GCF_018294505.1 Triticum aestivum | reverse complement strand
GCCCGCTCGGCCGTGTTCTGGCCCGCGCGCCCGAGTCCCGTGCCGAACCCCGCCGCCTAGCTCGCCGACGCCGCCCTCCGTCTCACCGCCGGTCGCCCCCTCGCCGCGGGACCGCGCCGCTCCGCCTCCACCGCCAGCCACCTTGCCCCGGGTTCGTCTTCTCTGGCCGTCCCCGAGCCCACTCCGGCGATCCTCAGAATCCACGCCCAGATCCAAATCCACTAAGGTTGACCCTCGAAATTTCATCTAAGTCCATGTTTATTCGCATTATGGTCTCCAGTTCATCGCACCATATCACATCATCCGTAGCTCCGTTTCATGTGCATGATATATTGAAATGTTCATTGTGAGATGCTCTTCATTTCATTCCATTGTGCCATGTTTGTTTGAGTTCATCTTGATGCCTTAAACATCGTTGCAATAGTGCTATATGATGTTGACTGCTGTCTGTTAACAGTACTTGCTGTTTTGTCTTTTTCATTGCATTTTGTGTGTGCATCCTATTAGCTTGATGTCTACATGAGTTTTGAGATACATCATGCCATATTTATAGAGGTGCAATCCATGTATTTTTGTGATCCTTGTAGCGAGTGCATCGAGCTCGTGAAGTAGGGTACTTGCTGTTGCTGTTTTGCTAGGCTTAATCTGCTATATTATGATGCTATGTAAACCTGCTGCTACAAGTCATTCTATGCATAATCTGGAGATGTTCACTAAGGATGTTTTGTTATACATGTCATGCTCTATCCATTCATTCCATTGTTGAATTTAAAGGCTGTTGTAACTTGTTGTTATCTTGCTCCAAGCTTGCTAAATAATGTTGCTGTCAGCCTGTTAACATTAAGTTCAATGTTGCCATGATTGTTGTTAGTGATCCATGCACCCTATGAACTTGTTCTTTCCATTCTTAGCTTCATAAACATGTCTTATTACTGTTGGTCACCTTGCCATTCCATGTATTGCTCTGTGGTGAGTGGTACGAGCTCAGCAACATGCCTACTTATCGTTGTTCCTGCCATGTTTGAATCTGTCATATCATTTCCCATGTTTGCATGGATGATACCATCTTTTCTGTTGATCTTTGGAATTAGTTCAGTAAGGGTGTTTTGTTCTTTTTCTTTAGTACTAGCATGCCATGCCTTAGTTTGCAATGTTAGGTTCCTGTAGCATGTTGTTTGATAGCTCTAAACATTGCAACCTGATGTTACTTCTGCCATGTCCTGTGAATTCTGCCAAGTCTGTGAACCTGATATTATTTGCAATCTTGCCATGTCCTTTTGAGCTTGTTCTAGTAGTTTATGGAGATAGCTCTGTGTTCATGTTTTATAATTCTTTACCTGTACTTCATGCCCATGCCTTTTGTTTTAATGTTGAGATGTTGTAGCATATTGTTTTTATGCTTGCTAGATACCTAGTTGCTGTTTTGGACAGTTTGTCCTTTAAACCTTATAGTGTATGTGTTGCACCGTTGCTCCGTTTTGAGTGTGCCCTTTATGAAACTTGCTTGATTTTGCATGAAACTTCATATTATCATGTTGCATCATTGTTTTTGAGGTGTTTGCTTGATGTTTGGATGCATTTAGCATCAATGCCATGCTATCTTGTTATGCTCATATCTTCTAGGCCGTAGCTCCGAACCTAATGAACTTTATATGTAACTTGACTAGAATTTCGTGTATATCATCACGGTGCATCTTAAATTGCTGTCTAACAACTTGAAAATAAGGTTTATTCAGATCTGGACCAATTTCAAAATTTGCATATGAGGACTTATCGGAGTTGTTATATGTTGTTTCTGGCCTCATTTAAACTTGCTTGATGTGTTGTTCTTATTTGCATCATCTCTTGCCATGAGTAGCCTCATCTAGCTTTGTCATGCATCATACTTGGTTGAGCATCATGTCATGTATATGTGTGGTGTGTTTACCATGTTGTGTGCTTCTTATCGATAGTTCCTGTTTCGTTGCGATCGTGAGGATTCGTTCGTCTACGCTTGGTTCGGCTTCATCCATTCGTCTTCTTCACAGAATAGTTCTTCTTCCTTGCGGGATTTCAGGCAAGATGACCTCTACCCTGGATCTCACTATTATCATTGCTATGCTAGTTGCTTCGTTCTATCGCTTTGCTGTGCTACCTATCACTTGTTTCTTCAAGCCCCCCAATTTGCCATCTCAGCCTCTAACCTTTTTCACCCTTCCTAGCAAACCATTGATTGGCTATGTTACCGCTTTGCTGAGCCCCTCTTATAGCGTTGTTAGTTGCAGGTGAAGTTGAAAATGGCCCCGTGGTGGATAGGATTATGTTCGGATATCACAATATCTCTTATTTAATTAATGCATCTATATACTTGGTAAAGGGTGGAAGGCTCGGCCTTATGCCTGGTGTTTTGTTATACTCTTGCTGCTCTAGTTTCCGTCATATCGGTATTATGTTCCCGGATTTTGCATCCCTAACGCGGTTGGGTGATTTATGGGACCCCCTTTACAGTTCTCCTTGAATAAAACTCCTCCAGCAAGGCCCAACATTGGTTTTACCATTTGCCTACCACCTATACCTTTACCTTGGGAGTAATTAACCCGAGGGTCATCTTTATTTTAGCCCCCCGGGCCAATGCTTGTCTCAGTGTTGGTCCAAACTAGAGCACCGTGCGGGACCATCCCTTGGCAACTTGGGTTACGTCGGTACCTGTACGCTTTGCTTATCTGGTGTGTCCTGAGAACGAGATACATGCGACTCCTATAAGGATTGTCGACACATCGGGCGGTCTTGCTGGTCTTGTTTTACCATTGTCGAAATGTCTTGTAACCGGGATTCCGAGACTGATCAGGTCTTCCTGGGAGAAGGAATATCCTTCGTTGATCGCGAGAGCTTATCATGGGCTAAGTTGGGACACCCCTGTAGGGTATAAACTTTTGAGAGCCATGCCCACGGTTATGTGGCAGATGGGAATTTGTTAATGTCCAGTTGTAGATAACTTGACACCAGATTCGAATTAAAACGCATCAATCGCGTGTGTAGCCGTGATGGTCTCTTTTCGGCGTTGTCCGGGAAGTGAACATGGTTTTGGGTTATGATTGACATAAGTAGGAGTTCACGACCATTCCATTCGCTCTCTTCTCTCTCTTATTTGCGTAAGTTAGCCACCATATCCTGCTTAGTCGCTGCTGCAACCTCACCACTTCACCCCTTCCTTTCCCATTAAGCTTTGCTAGTCTTGATACCCATGGTTATGGGATTGCTGAGTCCTCGTGGCTCACATATTACTAGAACAACGGTTGCAGGTACTGGTTTGCGATGATCATGACGCGAGAGCGATGTTCCTTGTTTTGGAGTTCTTCTTCTGCTTCTTCTTCGATTAGGGGATAGGTTCCAGGTCGGCAGCCTGGGCTAGCAGGGTGGATGTCATTTGAGTTTCTGTTTGTGTTTCATCCGTAGTCGGATGGTGATCTTATGTAAGATGATGTTGTATTCGTGTGGCTTTGTATGCCTTTTGTATGTATCCCCATCTATTATGTAATGTTGATGTAATGATATCCACCTTGCAAAAGCGTATCAATATGCAGTTCTATCCTTGGCGGGATCTTCGAGTCTCTTTAGGATAGTATCGCATATTGGGCGTGAAAAGTTGGTATCAGAGCCTCGACCGACCATAGGAGCCCCCTTGTTTGATCGTGTAGTTTGGTCGTTGTTGAGTCTAGAAGGAAACTGTTTTCGGAGTTTAGTTATATCGGAGAGTAGGAATTCTTTTTACTCCTCAGCCTCTTCGTCATTCTGGTGAGGAATCTTGACGTAGGTGTTTTGAACTAGTCCTCTTCCCTCTCAAACTTTCTTTAGGATCACGCAATTGGTTTTTTGATCGTTGGATCTCAGCTCTTTTCATCCGGTGCATTTCTCGTCAAGTTGACTGGAGCCTCTTCTTCTTTGAGTTCAATCCTTAGTTGTTTTCTTTTCCCACCCTCCCACCCTTTTCCTTCTCGGAGTTGGAGTCCGTAATCGAGCATCCATCCTACTCATGCAAAGTCTTTTCTTTCTTTCCTCAATGATTTCAACCGGTGTTTTCTCTTCAAGATATTCGTTGGTTCCCCTTCCAAGTTGCCTTTGTTTTCCCGCCCTCTCACCCTCTTCTTCCCGGAGCCTGAGTCGGTTTCGAGCATCGATTTCACTCGTGCAGAGCCTCTTCAGTCTTCCCTCAATTATTCGAACCGGTGAATTCTCGTTTCGTTTGACATTCTTCATCTCTTTTCTTTTCCCATGCATTCAATTCAAGTTTTTCGGTGTTGATCATATTCTTTTCCTCGGCTCAAATGTTTTCCCCTTGCTTGTTCGCCTCTCGCCAGTTTATCTTTTCGAAGTGCTCAAGACATCTCAGGAGATTCGTCTGTGTTCCAATTAATTCGAGGTTGTCACCTCATTCAAATATTTCAATTGTTCCGGGGCATCATCTATCTGTTCAACATCCCGTTCCAATGGTGTTTTTTCTCTTTAGTGGGCCCTAACCCACAGGTCTTTTCCTAGGATCTTACCTGACTCTTCTAATTCTCCCGGGGTTATTCTCAAATTCTTTTCAAGTGTGACGTAAGAATGGATCCCATCAGTCACATGCCTTTTCTAAGATCAATTTTCAAATCATTTCATTGTTGGCTCAACCTCTTCGCGTTTTCATTCTCCCGGAGTTCCTTGGTAATTTCTGTGGTGTTTTCCGTCGCCATTTGAAGACCGAAGAAGAGCTTTCCTCTAATTCTTGCCCGTTCTCTCGAAGTTTCGTGGTTCTAGCTTCATGTTATCCTCTCGAATTATTCCAGTTGTTAGTTATTCCTTTTCTAACCCATCCGGAGTATGTCAGGAGTTGTTTTCCCGTTTCTTTTCACCAGAGGACATCATTTCAGAAGAATTCTTCATCCTCACATTTCAGCTACCATTGTCCAGTTATCCCAGTGCTTCGTTCCAGTGTTCTTTAATCAGCTCATGATCTTTTGTTCTTTTGCTTCTAAATCCCCCTCAAGCATATTGGTTCTTCTAATTCTTCCCGGTGATTCATTCTCTTTCGTCAGTCATTTCCGAATTCTAACGGTTGTTCTTTCATATTCTCTTTCTTTGTTTATCATATTAATTCATTCGTTCTTTCCAATCCTACCGGTGGTTCATGAAGACTTTCTCAAGTTTTGGTGCTATACCCCTCTTAATCCTTTTCAAGAAGAATAAGTAGTATGCAAAATCCATTGCTTGTCAACAATTTAATTTGATAAAGGATAAGCATACAATAAATATTATTCTTATTTCATTCAAGTGAGTAATCCCTTCCTTTGGAGTTTGTTCGTGAGGAATAAATTCTAGTTCCAAGTGTTTTTGTCGGGGATATACCCTGCGGTATGACCCGGCCGGAAGTATGACCCGGCCGAGCTTGGCATTTTCATTGGTAACTTGCCGGAGGACTGGCGACTTACGAGTCTGGCGGCTCACTAGTCTGACGACTCACGAGCCTGGCGACTCACGGATGGCCCTGACAACGGGTCAGATAGAAGACAAGGCCCAAGGCCCAGAAGAGCCGGCTCATGCTATGGTGGGCCGACTTAAGAGAAAAGACATAAGGAATATTCTCCTACAAAGGAAGCAAGACTAGGACTCCACTTGTAATAGAGTAATCCTAATCCTACTAGGACTAGTCATATAACTCGCCCCTTCAACTTATATAAGGAGGGGCAGGGCACCCCAAGAGGGACAAGCAAGAAACAATCTCTAGGGCTAGACATAAAGAGTCGGCTTACCGGCGACTCCCTCATGATCATAATGAGACCTAGCCACAAACAGCATGTAGGGTTATTACCGGATGATGTTTCCCGGGGCCCGAAGCTGTCTAAATCCTTGTCTTATATTGCGTCTCGATTCCGCCCAACCCCTCTCAAGCTATCACATAGATGTGTTGGCCTCGCGACTAAGTCCTCACACTAAGGACATCTGCCGTGACAATTCCACGACAGTTGGCGCCCACCGTGGGGCCTGCGCACGGTGGTGTTGAGTTCTTGAAGGGATTTGTCACAAGGAGTGAGAAGTTCACAATTTCAGGATAAAGAAAACGCTAGCATGAAACAATCACGCAGGAAGTCTGCCGTCGGCTGGGTTAATTAAATTTGCTGGTGAACTATGAAGCTGGCAGAGCAAGTTTCTGAGTTCAAAAGAAGTTTAGGGTTACTTGTTGTATGGCAGACAAATATGAACCGACGATCCGTCGAATCCAAAAACGAGTTGATATCCACTACAGCAGCCGCCGTCCACGTGGCTTTGTTCAAAGTTGCCGTGCAATACTTCAACGTTGAAATCAAAGTCAAAGGAAAGAGTCCAATCTTCAGCAGCATACAAAAAAAGGGGAAAAAACACGACCTGGAAACACAGCCGGCCACAACCTGGATTCGTCCATCGTCTGCGCCTGCGTCCTCGCCTCGAGGCGCCCGCCTCTGCCAAGCCGCTACGGCCTCCCATCGCCCCCGGGCCGGGTGCCGCCGTCACGCCCTCGTCGTTCGACTCGCTGGCGCCTCTCCGACCGCGCCGCGAGCAGCTCCCCCTCAGCTGCAGCGGAGCCGAGCCGTCGCCTGCCTAAGTCGCCTCGTTGGGCCGCCCGGCGCCTCGCATCTCCGCCGCCGTCTCACCCTTCCGGCGAGCCACCATGCCACTGCGGCCTTGAGCCGCCACTGCAAATCATCTCCGTTGAGAGCCGTCCACGCGGCTATCCGAGTCGCAGTCATCAAGTGACCCATCCATTGATCTATTAGCACGAGAGGAAAAGTCAAACCAACGATTAACTCGGAGGAGGATTTGATCATGGGCGCACGACGACTCCGAGCCGTTTCCAATCTCGCGCTAACCGGACCCGTTCCGCTGTCGTCATCTACCTCGCTCCACCAGGCACCGTCGTCTGAAGGCTGCTGCTGGCTCCTCTGCGCGCCAACCGTCGAGTCGCCTCCGCCGGGCAACTAGCCTGAGACGCCACCGTTCTCACCGCGGCCCTTGCCGCGCCACATTGAGTCACCGCCCTCGCACTGCTCCTCCGCGCGCCCAAAGCCGTGTGCCCGCGGCGCTGCAGATCCTCGCTGTCAAGCCGGCCGCACGTCGGGCCAGCATCGAGTTTCACTACAGTTCAATTGACGCTAGATCAACAGAGACTGCGACACCGTCAGCAGCGCGCCGGGCTACCCGACGGCCGCGCACGTAGCCCGCCGTCTGTCCTTTCGGTCTACAACAAAACATATTACAAGCCAGACATTGATTCCTTGGGTTCGCAAAACTGGAGGCGAGCTGACTGACTGCTAGTGTTCTGCATCATCGAAAACCAGAGCTACACTACACGCATACTACTATATGGCCTGGTTTCCTATATTTGATTTAATGGATAAACTACTAGCACGTACACCGGAGGTATTGCTCCATATTACTGCAAGATCATCCGTGAACTATAGCAGTCTACCAGTATCCTTGGGTCAATTTTAGCTGCAAACTCGCCGGCCCGGAGCGCCGGGTTGCGTCCATGCGCCAAAGGTCAGGAGACGGAAGCATGTCAACGAGACGCCCCAGCGCCTTTGCGCCTCTCCAGCTCGCGGTGTCATTTCTTCCGCACCAGTGGCCGGCGTCCAGCCGCCCGGCCTTGCAGCCGCCTCCGTGGTGGCCTCGCGCCTCCGCATCGAGAGCGGCCTGCCGCCCCAGTACCTTGAGCCGCCGGCGCCCTTATGCAGCGGCAGCACCTGCCTCCGCCCATCGCCGACAAGTCACCAACGACAAGCTGTCTCCGAATTACAGCCGAGTGGCCGTTGCCGTTGTACCTCCGCGGCCACGACCTGTCCTAAACCGCCGTCACCCCGCCTCTCCTCCGCCCGTCGGTGCGGTCCGAAGTCGCCGGCACCGCGGCCGCGTCTTCCTCTTCAGAGCCGCTATCACGCCTTCAACCGAAGCCGATGTCACCTACAAGGCACGCCCGTCCCGGCCCTGAGCTGTCTCCGCGCCTAAGTTGCCCTTACCATTGTCCGAACCATTGCTGGATTCGCTTCTACCTCGACTGTGTTGAGCTATTGCTTCGCGGAGGTGCTCTGACCCTGTTGACCCCGTTGACGACTCTACCGCTGCTTTGGAGCCGCCCCCTTGGCTGCCGCGCGCCGAGTCGCCTCGACAAGCCACTGCTGTGGCCAAATCAAATGCGGGCCGCCTCTGCCTCAACTCATGTGAGTCGCTGTCACGATTTCCGCTACAGGTTTTAAGATGCTTTGGTTCCGGGCCCGTTCGTTCCTCCATGTTGCCTGTTCCTCGCCTCCAGCAATGGCGTGAACCGCCTGACGCGCCAAGCTGCCCCTAACCGGCGAGTCACTGAGCTGGCCCGCCGTGTCCCATACTACGGCTGCTGGAGCTGGTCAACCAGGGAGATGTTGCAGACAATGTTCACGAGAAGCCTCACGTGCCAGCCGGTTGCACAGTCAACCAAAATCATCAGGTGCCATTTGCTCTATCTATTTGAACAACATGCATTACTTATAAGAGTAGATCAAAAGCTACTGCCATTTCTTCATCACATGAATACAAAGAAAAGGAAAGAGACAAAAGAAAAGAGGAGAAAACTTGCTACGTGCATGGATTATGCGGCCAGAGTGCTAATCACATGCATATATTATTCACTTTCCATGCACTTCCAGTACCTCACACACGGTTCAATCTACAAATTGATATTATGCTGCATTGCGTGGTTTCCTAGATAAAACAGAGAAAGCCATAGGAGATGTGTTCCCCGACAAAACATGAGGTGTTATTTTTCTTACGAATTTTATCAGCACTTATTTTGTTTGAGAACAATTACTCTGGTCTGTGGTATTGTTTCGCAGGACCATTATTCATTACAAAGGTGTCGCAAAGGGGCGTGCGCCAATATTATTTTTGCACTGGCGTTCGTCCGTCCGTGCTGCTGGACAGATACATGCGCAAGTCGCCGCCCCCACTACAACAAACATACGCGACTGACTCATCGTCCGCGCCCGCGGCCGACTCGCCCGCGTCCGTGTCGTTTCCAATGCTGCGACCGACTCTCTCGTCTACATCGGTTTACAATGCCGCCGTCGACTCTCCCCGTTCGCACTGGCTTACAATGCCGCGGCCGACTCACCCGTGATTAATTTCAGCTTCACCTCGGTGATCATCAACTCCGTGGTGGATAACTACTGGCCCGGCATGTCAGGACAATATTTCATTACGAATGAGGTGTTATATTGTGGGTATGGAGCGAACGATGGCAATGTTCTGCACCGGGGTTTCATCCGTGTCATACTGCCCGGTGAATGAACATGCGCAAATCACCATCCTCTATGGCCCGGTTTACATCAACTTGCCCGTCCACACGGTTTACCGCGCCGGCTCAAGGGAAATTAGTCTCTCACAAAGCATTGAAGCTCAATATCTGGTTCAAAATCCGGCTCAAGGGAAATGTGTCTCCCACAAAGCTCTTAAGCTTTCAATATCTGGCTCAACGCCCGGTTCATGAAGAATTCATTACTCACAAGTTCAAGTTCTCAAAAAGATTAAAGGGACCAAAGAAAGTCTGTTGCAAAGCACAACTCAAACGTAGGTACCCTGCTTCAATGACCATTAGGGGCTTGATCGTATTCGAATCATAGCTTAACCCCTTTTGGTCCGACTCTGGTCATATTCGAATCAGAGTCATTAAACAAGTCTCAAGGTCATTTGGGGGCTTCCTGTTCAAACATAGGTCATATTCGAACCAATGAGAACATAGCTGTCGGTACCCTCTTGATCGGCGCAATGCCAAACCCACTAGGGGGCCTCTTGATCGTATTCGAATCATAGCTTAACCCCTTTTGGGTCCGACTTTGATCATATTCGAATTAGAGTCATTAAAAAACTCTCAAGGTCATTTGGAGGCTTCCTGTTCAAACATAGGTCATATTCGAACCAAAGAGAACATAGCTGTCGGTACCCTCTTGATCAGCGCAACGCCAAATCCACTGGGGCTACATGATCGTATTCGAATCCTAGCTCAACCCCTTTGGAGCGGTTTACTGATTGTATTCAAATCATAAGCCTCGATTTTTTCTTTCTATTTGGCTTAAGTTTTTTGAGAACAATCTTTTGGGTTTATCTTGAGACTTTTTTGTTCATATCTGAGGCATATATATATGTGGTTTCTATTTAACCTGGCTTAAATTTGGACGATAAGTCACCAGTATATGACAATCATCAAGCATTTGGAAGTCTTGGCTTCTAAAGATTGGGTTATCACCCTTACCGCACAGGTCACATAAACCGGCAGTGAAAATTCAATATCACAGGTATGATATTATTATTATAGTTATGATTCATAACATGCTTATCTGTGACTCCTTGTTACACATCAATGGTTATATGTGAGATATTATGACCCGCCTTGCGGTAAACCGCCAAGGGTTCTTGTGATCTACTTGTGTGCAGGATAAGACTACATTTGGGTGGTTACCCGCCCTGGCTTTTGACGTTAAGTCGCCAGGGCATATGTTGTTTAAACTCTGTGCAGTATTTACAGAGCTATGACTTACATAAATGATTAAGTTCAAGCCCATCATCAAAGATTGAAATTGGTGTCTCAAAAGGGTTATCAATTCTTGATTTTCTCAAAGGCTATAAGCCGCCGGGTTATGAAATTCCGGCTTATAATGAATGCGCATTAAGTCACCATCGGCCAAGATCCGCCGAGTATTTGAACTTCGGATCTACTTGTCAACCGATAAGATATTCAAATTTCTAATAGCCAAATCTTGGCTGGATTTTCATGATGATATTGAATGATTGAAGTTTTCATACCGGATTATATTATTCAAATCTTGAATAGACAACATGGCTGGATTTTTATTACGATTATCAATATTATGATGGAGGTTTTTAAAGTCGCTTCAGTGCAATGGCTATTATTTTATCAAGATATATGATTTATTTTACAATGGAGGGAATAGTCCCGAGTCGCTGCAGGCTTACGACCCGGCACTTGGGGGCTATATTATTCAAGTTGAGGTTACATCAAGTAGGCAAGTCCCATGCCATTGCCAGCATGCACCATGGCGCTTGGGGGCTAATGCAAAGTCATTTTTTGCTCAACTTATTGAAGACCCGACTCATCAAATTTTAATGAGCCGGCCCTTGGGGGCTACCGATTGCTCCTGTCAAAAATTCAAGGTACACAAGCCTTAATCCATTGTGTTGAAAGATCCACTAGTCAGTTGGTAGAGAACAAAGCTCTTAAACTTATGGACATGGGTTCAAGCCCCATGGTGGAGATTACATCATATGATGTTATTATCAATGAATTATATACAAAGTCCAGCTTAGTATTATCTTACTGACCCGGCCCTTGGGGGCTACACTGGTTGAAGTTTTTTATGAGCATAAGGCAATTACAAGTCCCAGGTTGCTGCAAGCATGACAACCGGACACTTGGGGGCTACGGGTGATATGCATATAAGGGAGAAAAAATCTTCAAATTCTCAGTTTGGAGTAGAACAGATTAACCTGGTGTCTACAACAATCATGACCCGGCATCATTTATTTATAACCCGACAATTTTGGCAATCATAAATCGGCAAGATCTACATCTTTAAGCCGGCTAAATATTAGTTGAATATTTCAAGACCAATATTTTTGTCAAGTTAGAGCATTGAAGACCGACTCAAATGAATTATTTCTTATAATATTTCTCTACAAGAGCCAATGTCAGCAAATTGGTTATGAAGCTGGCCTATTGACCCAGATTTTTTAGAAAGAAGTGTCTGGATTTTTTGCATTGGCAAAGTTTGAACATATCTGTTAAAGGAGATTTGCTATAAGATCTTGAGCATGCATCTAGAAGGAAATGACAAGGACTTAAGGATGATCAGGTGCCGGTTCAGAAAAATATTTAACCCGGAGCATAACCTATCAAGTTTGTTCTTGTGTTTATTTTACAAGATCAGTTTAACATGGATAAATCCAAATTAAACTGGGGGCTAATGTCGGGGATTTACCCTGCGGTATGACCCGGCCGGAACTGTGACCCGGCCGAACATGGCATTTTCATTGGTAACTCGCCGGAGGACTGGCGACTTACGAGTCTGGCGGCTCACTGGTCTGACGACTCACGAGCCTGGGGACTCACGGATGGCCCTGACGGCGGGTCAGATAGAAGACAAGGCCCAAGGCCCAGAAGAGCCGACTCATGCTATGGTGGGCCGGCTTAAGAGAAAAGACATAAGGAATATTCTCCTACAAAGGAAGCAAGACTAGGACTCCACTTGTAATAGAGTAATCCTAATCCAACTAGGACTAGTCATGTAACCCGCCCCTTCAACTTATATAAGGAGGGGCAGGGCACCCCAAGAGGGACAAGCAAGAAACAATCTCTAGGGCTAGACATAAAGAGCCGACTTACCGGCGACTCCCTCATGATCATAATGAGACCTAGCCACAAAAAGCATGTAGGGTTATTACCGGATGATGTTTCCCGGGGCCCGAAGCTGTCTAAATCCTTGTCTTATATTGTGTCCCGATTCCGCCCAACCCCTCTCAAGCTACCACATAGATGTGTTGGCCTCGCGACTAAGTCCTCACACTAAGGACATCTGTCATGACAATTCCACGACAGTTTTCATCTTTTCCTTTCCGGAGTTCAAATTTTCCTCGGCCATTTCGTCGGAACCTCCATCCAAATCATCGCAAGGCTCATCTTATTCTTTCATCCTTTATTCTATCTCATCATCCTTTTGTCACCGGAGTTCTTCAGGGTGGTTCTTCTTGATTTAATTCATTCTTCAAGTGTTCATCAAGAATTTGGTTGGAGGAGTTCAAGTATCTTTTCTTCTCGCATCTCGAAGTGCAATTAATTCTCCATTTTCTTTTGAAGTAGAGTTCTGCATTTCTTCGTTCTTCTCAGCTATCCAATCATTTCCGTTTGTGTCCAGTTATCACCTTATGATCTTGAGATGTTACCTATAAGACCACAACAAGCTTATTCTTTTTGTTGTTTATTTTCTCAACAACTCTGTTTAAACCTTCCTTCTAAAGTTGCTTTCAATTTCATTCGTGGCAATAGTTGACATTTTCTTCTCCGTTCTTTTCATTCAACTCTTTCAATTCTTTCTGGAGGTTTTGTGTCATGTCTTCATCAAGTATCATTCCATCCTCTCAACCTCGTGTTCTTTTCCTTCCATTTTCAGCTGGAGTGCTGTCCAAATTCTTTCGTGCTTATTCTTTTCTGCCTTGTCTAACCGGAGTGGTTTCAGAGTCTATCTTGTTTCCATGAGCATTTGATTCTCGTCATAATCTTCATTCCTCTTTTCTACTCGAGTGTTCTTGACTTTGTTCATCCTCTCTCTTTTGTTCTTATTTCACCTCATCCCTTTTCCCTTCCGTCTCGGTCCTAAGATCTCGGGACGAGATCTCTTGTTAGTGGAGGAGTGTTGTAACGCCCCGGATCCGATGCGCCAGGTGTCCGCCAGTTATTCGCCGTTGTTGCCATGTTATTTACTTGCGTGTTGCATTTTATCATATCATCATGTGCATCTATTTTCGCATACGTGTTCGATTCATGCATCCGAGCATTTTCCCCGTTGTCCGTCTTGCAATCGGGCACTCCTATGTCCTCCGGCTTTCCCCTTTTGACTCTTGTTGTGAGCGGTGTTAAACATTCTAGGAATGGACCGTGATTTTCCAAGCGTCCTTGGTACACCACCGGTAGACCGCCTATCAAGTTTCGTGCCATTTGGAGTCCATTTGATACTACAACGGTTAACCGGGTAACTGCAAAGGCCTCTTTTGTGTGTAGCCCAACACCCCTCCAAAGTGGCCCAATAAACCACCCAAACCCCCTCCATGCTCTCGGTCGTTCGATCACGATCGCGTGGCCAAAAACCGCTCCCCATTTGGAGTCTCCTAGCTCCCTCTACCTATAAATATGTGATCCCCTCCAATTTTCGCGCAGTCCAAACCCTAGCACCACTCCCCTCGCGCCGCCGGATGTTTCTTCCTCTGTCGCCAAACATGTCCGCCTTCCACATCACTCCGGACAATCCCGTCGTGCCACCTCAGCTCCGCCGCCACCCGCAACCACTGGCAGCGCGCCACCTGTCGCCACCGCCTCCCGCCACCACGCGGCCCACGGAGCCCATAGCGGGCCAGCGCGAGCCCACGCCCATGCCGCCGTCCACCCGCTCGACCGCGTTCCGGCCCATGCGCCCGAGTCCCGCGCCGGACCCCGCCGCCTAGCTCGCCAGCGCCGCCCTCTGTCTCACCACCGGTCGCCCCCTCGCCGCAGGACCGCGCCGCTCCGCCTC
>NC_057798.1:296949578-297091571 GCF_018294505.1 Triticum aestivum | reverse complement strand
CCGAGCGCCCGCCAGACCCCGCCCCGCGCGCCGCCCGTCCTCCTCGCGGGCGACTGCCGCCGCCCGATGCGCGCCGCCGCCGTCCTCGGCTTCTTCGGCCCGATCCGGTCGGGATCCGACCCCAGCGACCCTCACCTCGCCGGATCCGGCCTTCCCCGCCCCGGGCTCGTCTTCTCCGGCCGTCCCCGAGCCCACTCCGGTGATCCTCAGAATATGCTCCCAAAACCAGATCCACTAAGGTTGTCCCTCGAAATTTCTTCCAAGTCCCTGTTTACTCGCATTCTGGTCCCCTGTTCATCGCATCATATCTCATCATCCGTAGCTCCATTTCATGTGCATGATACATCGAAATGTTCATTGTGAGATGCTCTTCATTTCCTTCCATTGTGCCATGCTTGTTGGAGTTCATTTTGATGCCCTAATCATCGTAGAAAGAGTGCTATATGATGTTGACTACTGTCCGTTAACAGTACTTGTTGTTTTGTCTTTTTCATTGCATTTTGTGTGTGCATCCTATGAGCTTGATGTCTACATGAGTTGTGAGCTACATCATGCCATATTTACAGTGGTGCAATCCATGTATTTTTATGAGTCTTGTAGTGAGTGCATCGAGCTCGTGAAGTAGGGTGCTTGCTGTTACTGTTTTGCTAGGTTGAATCTGCTATATTATGATGCTATGTAAACCTGCTGCTACAAGTCATTATATGCATAATCTGGAGATGTTCACTAAGGATGTTTTGTTATAAATGTGATGATCTATCCATTCATACCCCTGGTTGAATTTATAGCCTGATGTAACTTGTTGTTATCTTGCTCCAAACTTGCTAAATAATGTTGTTGTCAGCCTGTTAACATTAAGTTCAATGTTGCCATGATTGTTGTTAGTGATCCATGCACCCTATGAACTTGTTCTTGCCATGCTTAGCTTCATAAAGATGTCTTCTTACTACTGATCACATTTCCGTGCCATGTATGGCTCTGTGGTGAGTGGTACGAGCTCACCAACATGCCTACTTATCGTTGTTCCTGCCATGTTTGAATCTGTCATATCATTTGCCATGTTTGCATGGATGATACCATCTTTTCTGTTGATCTTTGGAATTAGTTCAATAAGGGAGTTTTGTTCTTTGTCTTTAGTACTAGCATGCCATGCATTATTGTTCCATGTTAGGTTCCTTTAGCATGTTGTTTGATAGCTCTAAACATTGCAACCTGATGTTACTTCTGCCATGTGCTGTGAATTCTGCCAAGTCTGTGAACCTGATATTATTTGCAATCTTGCCATGTCCTTTTGAGCATGTTCTAGTAGTTTCTAGAGATAGCTCAGTGTTCATGTTTTGTCATGCTTTACCTGTACTTCATGTCCATGCCTTTTGTTTTCACGTTGAGATGATGTAGCATATTGTTTTGATGCTTGCTAGATGCCTAGTTGCTGTTTTGGACAGTTTGTCCTTTAAATTTTGTAGTGTATGTGTTGCATCGTTGCTCCGTTTTGAGTGTGCCCTTTATGAAACTTGCTTGATTTTGCATGAACTTCATATTATTATGTTCCATCCTTGTTTTTGAGGTGTTTGCTTGATGTTTGGATGCATTTAGCATCAATGCCATGCTATCTTGTTATGCTCATATCTTCTAGGCCGTAGCTCCGAACCTAATGAACTTTGTATGTAACTTGACTAGAATTTCATGTAGATCATCATGGTGCATCTTAACTTTCTGTCTAACAACTTGAACATAAGGTTTATTCAGATCCTGACCAATTTCGAAATTTGCATATGAGGACTCACCGAAGTTGTTATATGTTGTTTCTAGCCTCATTTAAACTTGCTTAATGTGTTAGTCTTATTTGCATCATCTCTTGCCATGAGTAGCCTCATCTAGCTTTGACATGCATCATACTTGGTTGAGCATCTTGTCATGTATATGTGTGGTATGTTTACCATGTTGTGTGCTTCTTCTCGATAGTTCCTGTTTCGTTGCGATTGTGAGGATTCGTTCGTCTATGCTTGGTTCGGCTTCATCCGTTCAGCTTCTCCATGGACTCGTTCTTCTACCTTCCGAGATTTCAGGCAAGATGACCTCTACCCTGGATCTCACTACTATCATTGCTATGCTAGTTCCTTCGTTCTATCGCTTTGCTGCGCTACCTATCACTTATTTCTTCAAGCCTCCAATTTGCCATGTAAGCCTCTAACCTTTTTCACCCTTCCTAGCAAACCATTGATTGGCTATGTTACCGCTTTGCTCAGCCCCTCTTATAGCGTTGTTAGTTGCAGGTGAAGTTGAAGATTGCCCCGTGGTGGACAGGATTATGTTGGGATATCACAATATCTCTTATTTAATTAATGCATCCATATACTTGGTAAAGGGTGGAAGGCTCGGCCTTATGCCTGGTGTTTTGTTCCACTCTTGCCGCCCTAGTTCCGTCATATCGGTATTATGTTCCCGGATTTTGCGTCCCTAACGCGGTTGGGTGATTTATGGGACCCCCTTCACAGTTCGCCTTGAATAAAACTCCTCCAGCAAGGCCCAACATTGGTTTTACCATTTGCCTACCACCTATACCTTTCCCTTGGGAGTAATTAACCCGAGGGTCATCTTTATTTTAGCCCCCCCGGGCCAATGCTTGTCTAATTGTTGGTCCAAACTAGAGCACCGTGCGGGACCATCCCTTGGCAACTTGGGTTACGTCGGTACCTGTATGCTTAGCTTATCCGGTGTGTCCTGAGAACGAGATACATGAGACTCCTATTGGGATTGTCGACACATCGGGCGGTCTTGCCGGTCTTGTTTTACCATTGTCGAAATGTATTGTAACTAGCATTCCGAGACTGATCGGGTCTTCCTGGGAGAAGGAGTATCCTTCGTTGATCGCGAGAGCTTATCATGGGCTAAGTTGGGACACCCCTGCAGGGTATAAACTTTCGAGAGCCGTGCCCGCGTTTATATGGTAGATGGGAATTTGTTAATGTCCAGTTGTAGATAACTTGACACCAGATTTGAATTAAAACGCATCAACCGCGTGTGTAGCCGTGATGGTCTCTTTTCGGTGGAGTCCGGGAAGTGAACACAGTTTTGGGTTATGATTGACGTAAGTAGGAGTTCAGGATCACTTCTTGATCATTGCTAGCTTCACGACCGTTCTGTTTGCTCTCTTCTCGCTCTTATTTGCGTAAGTTAGCCACCATATCCTGCTTAGTTGCTGCTGCAACCTTACCACTTTACCCCTTCCTTTCCCATTAAGCTTTGCTAGTCTTGATACCCATGGTTATGGGATTGCTGAGTCCTCGTTGCTCACAGATTACTACAACAACAGTTGCAGGTACTGGTTTGCGATGATCATGACGCGAGAGCGATGTTCATTGTTTTGGAGTTCTTCTTCTACTTCTTCTTTGATGAGGGGATAGGTTCCAGGTCGGCAGCCTGAGCTAGCAGGGTGGATGTTGTTTGAGTTTCTGTTTGTGTTTCATTCGTAGTCGGATGGTGATCTTATGTAAGATGATGTTGTATTCGTGTGGCTTTGTATGCCTTCTGTATGTATCCCCATCTATCATGTAATGTTGATGTAATGATATCCACCTTGCAAAAGTGTATCAATATGCAGTTCTATCCTTGGTGGGACCTTCGAGTCTCTTTAGGATAGTATCGCATATTGGGCGTGACATGGTTCCTCTTGGACGGCTCTAGACGAGCGCCATGCAGCCCCTCGACCCTCTCTCACTCTCCCTGGATCCCTCCTTCTCCTCTGCTCTGTCCCGCAGCACCATAGACACGCCACCATCGCCGCCGACACCGATTGCCGCAGCCACCGTGGTCCCCTCGCCTCGCTGACGCGCCAAGAAGCCCCGTCTCATCCCCCTCTTCCTCCTCACCAAGACAGAAGGCGCCGGAAGCCCTGGATGTCGCCAGCTTCGCCGTTCTCCTCCTCGGCCACCGAGGATTGCCGCCGTCGATTCGTCACCGTCCGGCCTGCCCCGAGCCCGCCGAGCATCTCTTCGTGACCGTGGTGAGCCCCCGGTCATTTCTCCCCTAACCCCTCTTCTATTTGGTCGTCATAGCCGTCGCCCCCTTGCTTATCGTAGCCGCCGCCACACGGGCTCATCGATGGCGAAGCCCCGGTGACCTTTTGGTCCCGCGCGTGCGTCCGTTGCACTCGCAACGTCCCGTAGAGCAAAACTAGCGCGACAGCCGGCTCGTTTGCAAGCCACAGTGCTAACCCTACACCCACCCGAGCTCCGGCCGCCGCCTCGCTCGCCGCCGTTACTGTTTCTGACTGCCCCGGCACCGCCCACAGCTACCACGCGATGTTCCCCATCGCGCCGCAGCCGTAGAGCCCAACCCCGCCTCCTCCCGTCGTCGGAGTCGCCGGAACGAACGATGCCGCCGCGTGTGTGTGTCACCGACGGTTAACCGCCGACCTGGCCGGCTAAATTAGTGCCTAATCACACTGCTAATTACCCACCACAGTCACTGACAGCTGGACCCCACTGCCTAACTAACCACAGTTTATTTCCTGTTTAGTTTTAATTAACAACCACGGTCCCACGCCTCAGATTTGGCCAAGCTAACGTGGCCGTTGACTGGGCCCACATGTCAGCGGTACTAACCAGCCCCAGTCACTGACCAGTGGACCCCACTGGTCAGGTTTGACCTGCAGCAGCGCCTCTTGACCTGCTGACATCACAATGACGTAGTGCTTACGCAATAAATCATTTACTGGATTTATTCTTATTCCGGAAATTCCAGAAAATGTTCAAAACTTCTAAAATTCATAGAAAATCAACCGTAACTCCAAATGAAATAATTTATATATGAAAAATGATCAGAAAAATCCAATCTATCCGGCTGTACTGTTTTCATGCATGTTAGAACAAATTATAGATGTTGTTTAGCACAAATCATATGAATGGCATTTGGATATCAACATATGGAGTTTGAATTTGAATCTTGGATTCAAACCAACTCCATTTAACTTGTTGCTAGTTGCATTAGCTCAAACCACAGAATATTGACATGGCATGAGCATGCATCATATTGTTGCATTGCATTGATTGTGCTTCTTCTCTGTTGCTGGTGTTTAATCCCTCTCAGTAGACGTGGTTCCGACGATGAGTTCGATGACACCGATGAAGAGTTATATCATCTTCAGAAGTGCTAGGCAAGCAAAAACCCCTTGTTCATTCTCATACAATCCCACTCTCTCGCTCCTGCTCACTTTTTTGCATTAGGACAACAACGATTCAACTGTTACATGCTGCGGTAGTTGAACCCCTTTCCTCTGCATGACCTGTCATTGCCACAGTAAATAGATGAAACCCACTAGCATGAGTAGCAGTTGTTCGAGCCCTGATGTGCCTACTCATTCATGCTTGTTTGTCATGCCTGCTACTGCTTGGAGTTGAGTCAGGTCCGATTCATCGCGGATGAATCGAAGGTGTGTGAACATGTCCTACTATTGAGAGCTAAGTGTGTGAACACGATTTGGTAAAGGTAGCGATGAGAGGCCATGTAGGAGTACATGGTGGGTTGTCTCATTGCAGCCATCCTCAGGAACTGAGTTCTGTGTTTGTGATCCATGAACAGCTACTACCACACATTGGGTTCTAGTAACTGGGCCCCTCTCGACTTATTTATCAACCTGATCTCTGTCCAGGAGTTGCAACTAGTTTCTGGTGTTTGTAGGTAGTGTTAGTAGTCTACCAAGTGGCACCCGGTACATGTGGGCTTGGGACAGACTAGGCACAGTGGCACGGTGTACCAAGTGGCACCCGGATGGTGGGCTTGGGAACAGTGCTCACATCGTTTGGGGCCATGAGCGACATCCCGGCCGGATCTCCTTGCGGATGGAACCCGAATAGGCGATAAACCTAGACGAGAGACTTGTGTGGTTAGTCAGGTCGTGGCCGACAACCTCGCCGGGCTTCCGCTTGATGGTTGCCGAGTACATATCGTGTAAACGGCGATAAGTGGTGAAAGCGTGTGTGAAGAAGTACACCCCTACAGGGTTAACATCATCTATTCGAATAGACGTGTCTACGGTAAAGGACTTCTGGGTTGCCTGTACAGTTCATAGACAAGTGAAAGTGGATACTCTAAAATATGCAAGATAAGCGTGAGTGCTATGGATGGCGTTCTCGTAGGGAGACGGGAGCGGATCCATAGTGGTGTATTGATATGGTGAATATGTGGACTCGTGTGCGCCACCTCAAAAGAGTTACTTGCTGTCGTAGTTCAGGATAGCCACCGAGTCAAAGCTGGCTTGCTGCAGTTAAACCCCACCACCCCTTTGTTGATAATGATGTATATGTAGTTAGTTCTGATGTAAGTCTTGCTGGGTACATCTGTACTCACGTTTTCTTAATTTATGTTTTGGCAGAGAGACTCCGGTCTCACTAGTAGTTTCACATGGACTTCGATGTTTAGCTTGTTACCTCAGCTACGATCTTGTGCCCTCGGCAGGATCTGGTAGATAGTCAGGCTTCTCAGCCTTTTTCATTTGTAGATGTCTTTAGTCAGACATGTTAAGCTTCCATTTGTGCTTTGACCTATGTGCTATGAATGTTGGGTCATGAGACCCATGTTTTTAATATCTCGCTCCTCGGAGCCTATTGAATAAAATACTTGCGTTGTAGAGTCATGTTGTGATGCCATGTTGTATTTGCACATTTCAAGCATATTGTGTGTATGTTATTGAAATGCTTGGTATGTGTGGGATCTGACTATCTAGTTGTTTATCCTTGGTAGCCTCTCTTACCAGGAAATGTCTCCTAGTGCTTCCACTGAGCCTTGGTAGCTTGATACTGCTCCGGAACACTTAGGCTGGCCGGCATGTATCCTTCTACATTCCTGTGTCTGTCCCTTCGGGGAAATGTCATGCTGTGTTTACCAGAGTCCTGTTAGCTCGGTATAGCCCGGTTTATCGGAGTCATCCTAGCCGAGTTGCGACAGCCCGGATTCACTCGCTGATGACCGACACGTTCGTTGTTGGGTCATGTATGCCTGTCCCTGTAAGTTCGTGCCACTTTGGGTTCACAACTAGCCATGTCAGCCCGGGCTCCTTGTCATATGGATGCTAGCGACACTATCATATACGTGTGCCAAAAGGCGCAAACGGTCCCAGGCATGGTAAGGCGACACCCGTGGGAATACCGTGCGTGAGGCCGCAAAGTGATATGAGGTGTTGCATGCTAGACCGGTGTGCCATTGACTCGAGGTCCTGACAGCTTTGGTATCAGAGCCTGACTGCCTGTAGGATTACCAAGTCAAACTGGTCGAAGTTAAGTCTAGAAATTCCTTAGTTATATAGGGGAATTGATTGTGGTATGGAACGTAAGGCTCTTTTTACTCCTTATACCTCATGCCCTCTAATCTGAGTTATCTTATCTTTCCTACGGGGTTAAGAAACTAGGCTTTCTCTTCTTTATATTAGGATTACGTGTTACTAATCTATAGACTTATATGATTGTTGAACTTAAGCCCCGGTTCAGTTCCTACTACTTCCGTATGTTAATTGTTGATCTAGAAACCTTGATATTGTGCTTTTGAGTGGCTATGCCACCATTTTTGTAGCATGTCTCCAATCTTTTTGAGCATTTACAGTAGTTATGCTGCTCGAGTCATCCCAGGTTTCTAAATAGTCTGATGCATTTGCAAATCCCTTCTTCCGTTTCTGATGTCCTTGTGGGCCAGATTAAGCACACTATACTGTTTGTTGAGGAACTCCATTGCCTTGACATATATGTTGGAGCTAGTATTATGACCCTAGGCATCCTAGAGAACCCCTCAGTAATCTAGCAATGTTTTGTATCCCAAGTGTGATGATTTTGGCCACCATTCTCGAAAGCATCCCGTGATGCCACCTAGTATGTAGGTATTCTACTCCTGGGTTTTTGAGCCCAAGATTCACCCTACTTACCTCGTGTTGATAGTGTTTTTCTCGTTCCTTAGGTTATTAGTAACCTTTGAGATAGTCCTCGAGGTCCGTGGTTAATATTTCTTCCAATACCATGAACCAATATGGCAGAAATTCCTCGTAGAACTGAAAGATCACAACTAGAGTGCTCTTGAAGAGTTCTCGATTCTATGCTGTTACTCTGCCAGTTCTACCTTTTTTCCATGGGTCATCCGGAAGAAACCCGTTGTACCTGGTTCGACATACTAATCTATGCATCCACAACTCAGAAAGTTATATGTTCCTTGAGTTGTCCCTCCTTAGTTGTACTCTGAGAACCGTCTATCAATTGATAGTCAAGAGTATGTGTGCATTCGTTTATCGATGCCTATTACTTTTGCGGTCCATCAAGCCATTCTATTTTGGAATGACTAGGAGAAACAAACTCCAGAGCCTCATCCATATCCAGGATTGGGTCACAGTAGTTGTGCTCCGCAGATCAAATTGCTAATCCAGCTTTTGTTCTGCCCTACCTTGCAGTATTACCATCTTTATATGAAGATTATCATGGGAATTTCACACCATTCTATGAACTCTTGATACAGTGATACTTCTCGCCCTCATTATTCATTTCTCGGCTCCCATGTTGTTGCAACCGGAACACCGACAAGTGAATCGTGATGTGTGAAATCTATACTCCTAGCAACTCTGTTGCTTCGTAGTTAAATGGACATTAACCTCATTCTTAGCGTGTTGGTTATTGAATCATCATCCTAAGGTTGATCGTGCCCCCTAGCCCTTAATTCTAGTGCACTCTTCAATTAGTGAGTTAGGATTGTGTCAATCCCTTGCTTGTTTGATCATATCATCTTGCCCTGAAAAGCAAGATTGTTCTCGAGCTTAATATCATATCGGTGGCTCGTGATTTTCCGAATATCTTATCGGAAGTATCACCAGGCTGTCACCTGACTGCTATGTTAAGGTCGTGATCAAGTTGGTTTCTCTATGAACCACCCCTTCTCCAAGATTCCTTGTTGGATACTCTGAGCTAGTTGGTTAATCTAAACAACAACTTGGAGAGTTGGAAGATAAAAGCTTATCTGACTTGGTTCATTCCTAAGGAATATCCTTTGTGTTTGTGTGTTGAAGAGAGATGATATCTTCATTGAATTTTCCTCGTGATCGGTTGTTGAATCTATCATCTTGTCCAAACCTTGATTTGAGTGTGGGCTATCGTCAAATCAAGTTAGAACCAACGATATTCATAATGTTGTCTTACTCTTGGTTGATTCCTCGGGCATACATCATTACATCCTTTGGTCTAACCAATGCTATCACCATGTTCATTTAATTACGAAATTCCATTTATATGGAAACCTGGATGAGTTGTTGTTGAGCCCATCGACAACATCCTTATCTTCTCCATGATTTCGTGGAACATTAAGCTAGTGTTGGAAACTTTTGAAAGCATCTCTTCATGGTAGCTCATGAAGCATATGCTCGGATGTAAGAAGTGACTTCCTCCATTTCATGTGCAGTTGATGCCAGTTGCCGCCGTGAATTCGAGAAAGTCAATGTTGCTTCCTTTGGAATCATCCCAAATCAGTCATGCATACGTGTGAAGTATTCTGTGGTTTGGAGATTTGCAACCTTCATTCTATATGTGTCCCTAGCACACCAAGCCACTAATTGATTTGTTCAAGGTTAATAAGTTCTAAGTGCTAGTCCCGAAGGTACCAGACGGATTTGTACAAGATTTCGTTATCCTCGATGATGGTTCCCCACCTGAACTCGGTAGTGTTTTATTATAAGACTACTACGTGGTCATGCTTGTCTGCGACAGCGTGTTCACATGTATGTAGCAGAAACGGCTCATGTGTTGGAGCTTGCCATCGTAGTTCATTCCCCGAGAATCTCACAACGCCATCTCATTGATTTGAGTTGCAAACTTTCATTTTTCCTTCTAGACGTGATGAGTCTGGAATATCCTGACACCAGCCAGATCTGAATTTCAGGCAGATATGATGGTTGGAACATTTCCCAAGAAATATAATATTGGTCTATCTGTAATCTAGTAAATTGATGTCGTGGCCAACACACCTAACCGGAAGACCTATTATTGTAGTGTCTTGATTGAGGAAGTTGGCCACCTCCCCATAAGGATCTCGTAGAATTTATTCTAGCAGTTGTTCCTTATGGATTCTTGAGCTCCCAAAGTCCGACCTGTTACTTGATGTTCTAGATACTAAACCATTTCAATGGATGGGTTATGCTAGCACATCAAGGAGAACATTAGTAGCGGAGTGCTAAATGCTTCTCGGTCAATCATCCAGATTTTGATCCATTGGCCTCGCTAAGGTGAAATCTGAGAAGGTGTTATCTTTCTTTGCATCTGCATCGCCCATCACTACTTGTCTTGGTGTTATGTTGTGTTGCCAGGATCCTTGACACGGATATTGGTAAAACCTTGATGAATATGGAAATGCTCAAGTTCTTGAGAGCACACGCAAACACCAGGTGTTATCATCAGCACTAACTGGGATTGCTCCTAGTTTTCTTGGTTATGCTATAAATTTTCAATAGTGGACTCACTCTCTACTATTGAGCCTCTCCCCAGTTACCAGAATCATTCCCATCATTTGCATTTTGTTCCCAGCTAGCACCTGTCATCGTGCCATTCTACCATGGGTCCCATCCAATATTGATGATAAGCAAGAATCATCCAATGTGTTGTCTTCAACAAGGTAATCCACATCATCCATTCTAGTCTGGGTATGGCATTCTAGCGAACTCTTTCAAATGATCGTTTGAGAATCTCGTTAGGCTGGTATATAGAGTTTCAATGATCTCTGAATCAAAGGTAATTCTTTTTGCCACTTAAGGTAATAACTCTACGAGTCACCTCCTCTAAGATGTCTCGTTATGGTATCATGGTAACTCAACTCCTCGCTACGTTGACAACCATTCACCACCTTCTTAAGTGTGTAATTATTGTCTACCTAGTGCACCCTCGTCATTTGTTCCACTCCATCCCTCTAGATGTGTGCTTCGTGTCTCAGCTCGAGAGATGTTGCTATGTCTCATCCCATGAGTTGATCCTGAGTTATTCGATCTTCGAGAAGACCGATCCTTCTAGAGTTAAATAAATAACTATTTGCATTGGATATATATATATTTTATATAATTAATATATGTCAAATAATTGTAGAACATTTTATGTGGTTTGGTATATTTTAGTTCTAGCCACATAACTGTTTTCAGCATTTTATAAAATGGTTTAGTACTTTTACTAAATCAAAACAGACAAAATAAAGTAGAAAACAGAAAAGAATTAGGAAGAGAGAGAGAGAGAGACGAAGCCTACCCGGCCTTACCTGAAGTCATCCCAGCAGCACAGGCCCAGCCCACCACCGCAGCTCCTCCTGTCGTCTTCCTCGTCGGACAGAAGGACGAGCGCATGCCTCACGCCCGCACGCCCACGCCCAGGCCACCTCCTCCCTCCCCGCCTGCCTGGTTCCTCTTGGACGGCTCTAGACGAGCGCCACGCAGCCCCTCGACCCTCTTTCACTCTCCCTGGATCCCTCCTTCTCCTCTGCTCTCTCCCGCAACACCACCGACACGCCACCATCGCCGCCGACACCGATTGCTGCAGCCACCGTGCTCCCCTCGCCTCGCTGACGCGCCAAGAAGCCCCGTCTCATCCCCCTCTTCCTCCTCACCAAGATAGAAGGCTCCGGAAGCCCTGGATGTCGCCAGCTCCGCTGTTCCCCTCCTTGGCCACCGAGGATTGCCGTCGTCGATTCGTCGCCGTCCGGCTTGCCCCGAGCACGCCGAGCATCTCTTCGTGACCGTGGTGAGCCCCTGGTCATTTCCCCCTAACCCCGCTTCCGTTTGGTCGTCGTAGCCGTCGCCCCCTTGCTTACCGTAGCCGCCGCTGCACGGGATCATCGATGGCGAAGCCCCGGTGACCCTTTGGTCCCGTGTGTGCGTCAGTTGCACTCGCAACGTCCCGTAGAGAAAAACTAGCGCGACAGCCGGCTCGTTTGCAAGCCACAGCGCTAACCCCGCACCCACCCGAGCTCCGGCCGCCGCCTCACTCGCCGCCGTTGTTGTTTCTGACAGCCCCAGCATCGCCCACGGCTACCACCCGATGCGCCCCATCGCGCCGCAGCCGTAGAGCCCAACCCCGCCTCCTCCCGTTGTCGGAGTCACCAGAACGAACCACGCCGCCGTGTCTGTGTGTCACCGGCGGTTAACCGCCGACGTGGCCGCCTTAATTGGTGCCTAATCACACAGCTAATTACCCACCACAGTCACTAACAGCTGGGCCCCACTGCCTAACTAACCACAGTTTATTTCCTGTGTAGTTTTAATTAACAACAGCGGCCCCACGCGTCAGCTTTGACCAAGCTGACGTGGCCGTTGACTGGGCCCACATGTTAGCGGCACTAACCAGCCCCAACCACTGACCAGTGGACCCCACTGGTTAGGTTTGACCTGCAGCAGTGCCTCTTGACCTGCTGACGTCACAGTGATGCAGTGCTTACGCAATAAATCATTTACTGGATTTAATCTTATTCAGGAAATTCCAGAAAATGTTCAAAACTTCTAAAATTCATAGAAAATCAACCGTAACTCCAAATGAAATAATTTTTATATAAAAATGATCAGAAAAATCCAATCTATCTAGATGTACTGCGTGCATGCATGTTAGAACAACTTACAGCTGCTGTCTAGCACAAATCATATGAATGTCATTTGGATATCCACATATGGAGTTTGAATTTGAATCTTGGATTCAAACCAACTTAATTTAACTTGCTGCTAGTTGCATTAGCTCAAACCACAGAATATTGCCATGTCATGAGCATGCATCATATTGTTGCATTGCATTGATTGTGCTTCTTCTCTGTTGCTGGTGTTTGATCCCTCTCAGTAGACGTGGTTCCTACGATGAGTTCGATGACACCGATGAAGAGTTATATCATCTTCAAAAGTGCCAGGCAAGCAAAACCCCCTTGTTCATTCGGATACAATCCCACTCTCTTGCTCCTGCTCTCTTTTACTGCATTAGGACAACAATGATTCAACTGTTACATGCTGCGGTAGTTGAACCCCTTTCCTCTGCATGACCTGTGATTGCCACAGTAAATAGATGAAACACACAAGCATGAGTAGGAGTTGTTTGAGCCCTGACATGCCTACTCATTCATGCTTGTTTGTCATGCCTACTACTGCTTAGAGTTGAGTCAGGTCCGATTCATCGCGGATGAATCGGAGGTGTGTGAACATGTCCTACTGTTGAGAGCTAAGTGTGTGAACACAATTTGGTAAAGGTAGCAGTGAGAGGCCATGTAGGAGTACATGGTGGGTTGTCTCATTGCAGCCGTCCTCAGGAACTGAGTTCTCTGTTTCAATCCATGAACATCTACTACCACACATTGGGTTCTGGTAACTCGGCCCCTCTCGACTTATTAATCAACCTGATCTCTGTCCAAGAGTTGAAACTAGTTTCTGGTGTTTGTAGGTAGTGTTAGTAGTCTACCAAGTGGCACCCGGTACAGGTGGGCTTGGGACAGACTAGGCACAGTGGCACGGTGTACCAAGTGGCACCCGGATGGTGGGCTTGGGAACCCTGCTCACATCGTTTGGGGCCGTGAGCGACACCCTGGCCAGATGTCCTTGCGGATGGAACCCGAATAGGCGATAAACCTGGACGAGAGACTTGTGTGGTTAGTCAGGTCGTGGCCGACACCCTCGCTGGGCTTCCGCTTGAAAGTTGCCGAGTACATGTCGTGTAAACGGCGATAAGCGGTGAAAGCGTATGTGAAGAAGTACACCCCTGCAGGGTTAACATCATCTATTCGAATAGCCGTGTCCGCAGTAAAGGACTTCTGGATTGCCTGTACAGTTCATAGACAAGTGAAAGTGGATACTCTAAAATACGCAAGATAAGCGTGAGTGCTATGGATGGCGTTCTCGTAGGGAGACGGGAGCGGATCCATAGTGGTGTATTGATATGATGAATATGTGGAGTCATGTGCGCCACCTCAAAAGAGTTACTAGCAGTCGTAGTTCAGGATAGCGACCGAGTCAAAGCTGGCTTGCTGCAGTTAAACCCCACCACCCCTTTGTTGATAATGATGTATATGTAGTTAGTTCTGATGTAAGTCTTGCTGGGTACATTTGTACTCACGTTTGCTTAATTTATGTTTTTGCAGAGAGACTCCAGTCTCACTAGTAGTTTCACGTGGACTTCGACGTTTAGCTTGTTACCTCAGCTACGATCTTGTGCCCTCGGCAGGATCTGGTAGATAGTCAGGCTTCTCAACCTTTTTCATTTGTAGATGTCTGTACTTAGACATGTTAAGCTTCCGTTTGTGCTTTGACTTGTGTGATCTGAATGTTGGGTCATGAGACCCATGTTTGTAATATCTCGCTCCTCGGAGCCTATTGAATAAAATACTTGAGTTGTAGATTCATGTTGTGATGCCATGTTGTATTTGCACATATCGAGCATATTGTGTGTATGTTATTGAAATGCTTGGTATGTGTGGGATCTGACTATCTAGTTGTTTATCCTTCGTAGCCTCTCTTACCGGGAAATGTCTCCTAGTGCTTCCACTGAGCCTTGGTAGCTTGCTACTGCTCCGGAACACGTAGGCTGGCCGGCATGTGTCCTTCTTTGTTCCTGTGTCTGTCCCTTTGGGGAAATGTCACACGGTGTTTACTGGAGTCCTGTTAGCCCACTACTGCCCGGTTTACCGGAGTCCTGCTAGCCCAGTTGCTACAGCCCGGATTCACTCGCTGATGACCGACACGTTCGTTACTGGGTCATGTATGTCTGTCCCTGTAAGTTAGTGCCACTTTCACAACTAGCCATGTTAGCCCGGGCTCCTTGTCATATGGATGCTAGCAACACTATCATATATGTGTGCCAAAAGGCGCAAACGGTCCCGGGCCTGGTAAAGCGACACCCGTGGGAATACCGTGCATGAGGCCGCAAAGTGATATGAGGTGTTACATGCTAGACCGGTGTGCCATTGAGTCGGGGTCCTAACAATAATGGGACAAAAGTCATCTTGTGAGGAGGCAAGAATAAGAAAATCGGTAGGGTATTTTATTTTCCCTCACAAAACTTCAACGTCTCTAACAATCACAACCGGTGAAATAGTATCTCTATTGGCAACCTTAATAGTAACATCAATATCTTCTATTTCAGCAGGTGCAATATCATGCATAATTTCTTTATATAGGGTATAAGGTATTGCACTCACACTAGAACCTATATCACATAAGCCATTATAACAATGATCTCCTATTTTAACTGAAACAACAGGCATGCCGACAACATGTTTATGTTTACCTTTAGTATCGGGTTTAGCAATTCTAGCAGCTTCATCACAAAAGTAAATAACATGCCCATCAATATTATCTACCAAGAGATCTTTAATCAAAGAAATGCTAGGTTCAACTTTAATTTTCTCAGGGGGTGTAGGTGTTCTAGCATTACTCTTACGAACCACAGTTGAAGCTTTAGAATGGTCCTTTATTATAACATGGAAAGGTGGTTTCTCAATATAAGCAGTAGGAACAATAGGATCAACATTGTAAGTAATAGTTTTCTCTTCAACTTTAATAGGTTCTACTAGCTTTACTTGAATGGGAGGATGATATCTAAAACACTTCTCCTTGGGGAGATCAACATGAGTAGCAAATGATTCACAGAAAGATGCTACTACCTCAGAGTCAAGTCCATATTTAGTGCTAAAATCACAAAAAGCATCGGTATCCATAAAATATTTAACACAATCAAACTTAGGGGTTATATCTGACTCCTTACCTTCACCGTGTTCCTAATATTTAGAGTGGCATTTAATTATTTCCAACAAATCTCATTTGAGTTCAATAGTCTTCATCATAAAAGAACAAGTACAAGAAGTATCGAACATGGAGAGCGATCATTAAGAGAAAGTCGAGCATACAAATTTTGAACAATAATTTCTCTTGAGAGCTCATGATTGGGGCATGAATATAACATTGACTTAAGCCTCCCCAAAGCTTGAGTAATACTTTCTCCTTCACGACGCCAATTTTTTTATATATAATTATGATCACGATGAACGAGATGCATAAGATAAAACTTCTAATGAAATTCCCATTTCAATCGGTTGTAGTTCCATGATCCAATATCATCACATAGCCTAAACTATGTCAATGCCTTTCCCTTCAAAGATAAAGGGAAGACCTTCTTCTTGACAACATCCTTGAGCATACCTACAAGCTCTTAAATAATCCACAAACTTCATCCACATAGATTAGGTGCATATCGGGATGTAATGTTCCATCTCCTATATAGGGATTAGCTAGCAGTTTCTCTATCATACCCGAAGGAATTTTAAAGTAAATATTTTCAGTAGGTTCAGTAGGTTGAGGAGAAACTCTTTGCACTTCTGGTCGGGGTGAAGATACCTCGAACAAGCCCCTCAAAGGATTATTTTCCATAGTAACAAGTGACAGTAAATTTCAGCACACTATATAAATGTTTCCTTACCAAATTCCACCTACCAAGTGCCAGAAAAGAATCTTGATGACCCACAAGTATAGGGGATCTATCATAGTCCTTTGGATAATTAAGAGTGTCGAACCCAACGAGGAGAAGAAGGAAATGACAAGCGGTTTTCAGTAAGGTATTCTCTATAAACACTGAAATTATCGGTAATAGATAGTTTTGTGATAAGGTAATTCGTAATGGGTAACAAGTAACAAAAGTAAACAAGGTGCAGCAAGGTGGCCCAATACTTTTTATAGAAAAGGACAATCCTGGACAAACTCTTATATAAATCAAAGTGCTCCCGAGGACACATGGGAATTACTGTCAAGCTAGTTTTTATCATGCTCATATGATTCACGTTCGTTACTTTGATAATTTGATATGTGGGTGGACGGTGCTTGGGTACTGTCCTTCCTTGGACAAGCATCCCACTTATGATAAATCCCTCTCTCAAGCATCCGCAACTACGAAAGAAGAATTAAGGTAAACTTAACCATAGCATGAAACATATGGCTCCAAATCAGCCCCTTACGAAGCAACACATAAACTAGAGTTTAAGCTTCTATCACTCTAGCAACCCATCATCTACTTATTACTTCCCAATGCCTTCCCCTAGGCCCAAATCATGGTGATGTGTCATGTAGTCTATGTTCACATAACACCACTAGAGGAGAGAAAACATACATCTCATCAAAATATCAAACTAATACCAAATTCACATGATTACTTATAATAAGACTTCTCCCATGTCCTTAGGAACAAACGTAACTACTCACAAATCATATTCATGTTCATAATCAGAGGGGTATTAATATGCATTAAGGATCTGAACATATGATCTTCCACCAAATAAACCAACTAGCATCAACTACAAGGAGTAATCAACACGACTAGCAACCCACAGGTACCAATCCGAGGTTTTGAGACAAAGATCGGATACAAGAGATGAACTAGGGTTTGAGAGGAGATGGTGCTGGTGAAGATGTTGATGGAGATTGACCCCCTCTCGATGAGAGGATCGATGGTGATGACGATTGCGACGGTTTCCCCCTCCCGGGGGGATGTTTCCCCGGCAGAACAGCTCTGCCGGAGCCCTAGATTGGTCCTGCCCAGGTTCCGCCTCGAGACGGCGACGCTTCATCCCAAAAGCTTCCTTATGTTTTTTCCAGGGCAAAAGACACCATATAGTAGAAGATGGGCATCAGGGGCCTTCCAGGTGGCCCACGAGGCAGTGAGGCGCGCCCACGGGGGTAGGGCGCGCCCTCCACCCTCGTGGCTGGTGGGTGGCCCCCTCGGGGTGCTTTCTTTGCCCAATATTTTTAATATATTCCAAAACTGACTTTCGTGGAGCTTTAGGAGTTATGAAGTTGTGTAGAATAGGTCTCTAATATTTTCTACTTTTCCAGCCCAGAATTCCAGCTGTCGGCATTCTCCCTCTTCGTGCAAACCTTATAAAATAAGAGAGAAAAGGCATAAATATTGTGACATAATGTTTAGTAACAGCCCATAATGCAATAAATATTGATATAAAGGCATGATGCAAAGTGTACATATCACTCAACGCCTGCCGTAAGGTTTCTGGCCTCAAAACAAACATAGTACTACGTTGTTTTTGGGTGTTGAAGAAAAATAAAGTGCTGCTTTCTGTATGTTGGCCCGCCCAGAAAATAGGCTGCTGGTCCACCACAGACCGGGAGGCTAAAAATACAAGTTTTATGGTGCAGAGTGATGTCTACTACACAACCTCCTTCTTGTAGACGTCGTTGGGCCTCCAAGTACAGAGGTTTGTAGGACATTAGCAAATTTCCCTCAAGTGGATGACCTAAGGTTTATCCATCCATGGGAGGCGTAGGATGAAGATGGTCTCTCTCAAACAAGCCTGCAAACAAATAACAAATAGTCTCTTGTGTCCCCAATGCACCCAATACAATGGTAAATTGTATAGGTGCACTAGTTCGGCGAAGAGATGGTGATAAAAGTGCAATATGGATGGTAGATATAGGTTTTTGTAATCTGAAAATATAAAAACAACAAGGTAACTAATGATAAAAGTGAGCACAAATGGTATTGCAATCCTAGGAAACAAGGCCTAAGGTTCATACTTTCTCTAGTGTAAGTTCTCTCAACAATAATAACATAACTGGATCATATAACTATCCCTCAACATGCAACAAACTGTCACTCCGAAGTCACTAATAGCGGAGAACAAACAAAGAGATTATCATAGGGTACGAAACCACCTCAAAGTTATCCTTTCTGATTGATCTATTCAAGAGTCCGCAGTAAAATAGCATGAAGCTATTCTTTCCATTCGATCTATCCTATAGTTCATATTAGAATAACACCTTAAGACACAAATCAACCAAAACCCTAATGTCACCTAGATACTCCAATGTCACCTCAAGTATTCGTGGGTATGATTATACGATATGCATCACACAATCTCAGATTCATCTATTCAACCAACACAAAGAACTTCAAAGAGTGCCCCAAAGTTTCTACCAGAGAGTCTAGACAAAAACATGTGCCAACCCCTATGCATAAGTTCACAAGGTCACTGAACCCGCAAGTTGATCACCAAAACATACATCAAGTAGATCATGTGAATATCCCATTGTCACCACAGGTAAGCACATGCAAGACATACATCAAGTGTTCTCAAATCCTTAAAGACTCAATCCGATAAGATAACTTCAAAGGGAAAACTCAATCCATTACAAGAGAGTAGAGGGGGAGAAACATCATCTGATCCAACTATAATAGCAAAGCTCGCGATACATCAAGATCGTGCCAAATCAAGAACACGAGAGAGAGAGAGAGAGATCAAACACATAGCTACTGGTACATACCCTCAGCCCCAGGGGTGAACTACTCCCTCCTCGTCATGGAGAGTGCCTGGATGATGAAGATGGCCATCAGTGAGGGATCCCCCTCCGGTAGGGTGCCGGAACAGGGTCCCGATAGGTTTTTGGTGGCTACAGAGTCTTGCGGCGGCGGAACTCCCGATCAAGGTTATTTTCTGGAGGTTTTTGTATTTATAGGAATTTTTGGCGTAGGTCTCACGTCAGGGGGGTCTCCGAGCCGTCCACGAGATAGGGGGGCGCGCCCCCCACCCTCGTGGGCAGCCCAGGACTCTTCTAGCCTAACTCTTTTACTCTGGGGGCTTCTTTTGGTCCATCAAAAATTGGCACATCATTTGGACTCCGTTTGGTATTCCTTTTCTGTAAAACTCAAAAACAAGGAAAAAACCAAAACTGTCACTGGGTTCTTGGTTAATAGGTCAGTCCCAACAATCATATAAAATAGCATATAAATGCATATAAAACATCCTAGATGGATAATATAATATCATGGAACAATCAAAAATTATAGATACGTTGGAGACGTATCAAGCATCCCCAAGCTTAATTCCTGCTCGTCCTTTAGTAGGTAAATGATAAAAACAGAATTTTTTATGTGGAATGCTACCTAGCATATTTATAAATGTAATTTTCTTTATTGTGGCAAGAATATTCGGATCCGAAAGACTCAAGACAAAAGCTTAATATTGACATAAGAGTAACAATACTTCAGGCATACTAACAAAGTAATCATGTCTTCTTAAAATAACATGGCCAAAGAAAGTTATCCTGACAAAATCATATAGTCTTGCTATGCTCTATCTTCATCACACAAAATATTTAAATCATGCACAACCCTGGTTTCATCCAAGCAATTGTTTCTTACTTTAGTATTTTCAAACTTTTTCAATCTTCACGCAATACATGAGCGTGAGCCATGGACATAGCACTATAGGGGGAATAGAATGGTGGTTGTGGAGAAGACAAAAAAGGAGAAGATAGTCTCACATCAACTAGGCGTATCAATGGGCTATGGAGATGCCCATCAATAGAAATCAATGTGAGTAAGTAGGGATTTCCATGCAACGGATGCACTAGAGTTCTAAGTGTATGAAAGCTCAAAAAGAAACTAAGTGGCTGTGCATCCAACTTGCTTGCTCAGGAAGACCTAGGGCAATTTGAGGAAGCCCATCATTGGAATATACAAGCCAAGTTCTATAATGAAAAATACCCACTAGTATATGAAGATGACAACATAGGAGACTCTCTATCATGAAGATCATGGTGCTACTTTGAAGCACAAGTGTGGTAAAAGGATAGTAACATTGTCCCTTCTCTCTTTTTCTCTCATTTTTTTATTTTTTTGGTGGGCTTCTTTGGCCTTTTTTTATTTGGGCTTCTTTGGCCTCTTTTATTTTTCATAAAGTCCGGAGACTCATCCCAACTTGTGAGGGAATCATTGCTTCCATCATCCTTTCCTTACATGGGACAATGCTCTAATAATAAAGATCATCACACTTTATCTACTTACAACTCAAGAATATTAGAAAAAAATATGACTCTATGTGGATGCCTCCGGTGGTGTACCGGGATAATGAATCAAGAGTGACATGAATGAAAGAATTATGAATGGTGGCTTTGCCACAAATACGATGTCAACTACATGATCATGCAAAGCAATATGACAATGGTGGAGCGGGTCATAATAAACGGAATGGCGGAAAATTGCATGGTAATATATCTCGGAATGGCTATGGAAATGCCACAATAGGTAGGTATGGTGGCTGTTTGAGGAAGGTATTTGGTGGGTGTATGAAACCGGTGAAAGTTGCGCGACACAAGAGAGGCTAGCAATGGTGGAAGGGTGAGAGTGCGTATAATCCATGGACTCAACATTAGTAATGAAGAACTCACATACTTATTGCAAAAATCTACAGCTATCAAAATAGAGTACTACACACATGCTCCTAGGGGAAGGGTTGGTAGGAGTTAGCCATCGCGCGATCCCAACCTCCGCATAAAGGATGACAATTAATAAATAAATCATGCTCCAACTTCATCACATAATGGTTCACCATACGTGCATGCTACGGGAATCACAAACTTTAACACAAGTATCTATCAAATTCAAAATTACTCCACTAGCATGACTCTAATATCACCATCTTCATATCTCAAAATAATCATAAGGAATCAACCTTCTCATAGTATTCTATGCACTCTATATGAACGTTTTTATTATATCCCTCTTGGATGCCCATCATATTAGGACTAAATTTATAATCAAAGCAAATACCATGCTGTTCTATAAGACTCTCAAAATAATATAAGTGAAGCATGAGAGTTCATCAATTTCTTCAAAATAAAACCACCACCGTGCTCTAAAAATATATAAGTGAAGCACTAGACCAAATGACAAACTACTCCGAAATATATAAGTGAAGATCAATGAGTAGTCGAATAATTATGCAACTATGTGAAGACTCTATAACATTTAAGAATTTCAGATCTTGGGATATTATTCAAACAGAAAGCAAAACAAAATAAAACAAAATGATGCTCCAAGCAAAACACATATCATGTGGTGAATAAAAATATAGCTCCAAGTAAACTTACCGATGAATGAAGACGAAAGAGGGGATGCCATCCGGGGCATCCCCAAGCTTAGGCTCTTGGTTGTCCTTGAATATTACCTTGGGGTGCCTTGGGCATCCAAGCTTAGGCTCTTGCCACTCATTATTCCATAGTCCATCGGATCTTTACCCAAAACTTGAAAACTTAACAACACAAAACTTAACAGAAAACTCGTAAGCTCCGTTAGTATAAGAAAATAAATCACCACTTAGGTACTGTTATGAACTCATTCTAAATTCATATTGGTGTAATATCTACTGTATTCCAACTTCTATATGGTTCATACCCTCCGATATTACTCATAGATTCATCAAAATAAGCAAACAACACATAGAAAACATAATCTATCACAAACAGAACAGTCTGTAGTAATATGTAACTCTCGAATACTTATGTGAATCCAATAACCATACCAAATTAGGAGAACCTGAAAAATTTGTGTACCAATCCATAGAAAAAAGAATCAGATCAAAAGCACATTTCTGTTAATTATCAAAACTAATTTACTGGGTGCAAAAGTTTCTGATTTTCAGCAGGATCAACACAACCATCACTCTAAGCTATCCTAAAGGTCTTACTTGGCACTTTATTGAAACAAAAGCTATAAAACATGATTACTACAGTAGAATAATAATGTGGACACACAAAAACAGTAAGGGTAAATATTGGGTTGCCTCCCAACAAGCGCTTTTCTTTAATGCCTTTCTAGCTAGGCATGATGATGACAATGATGCTCACATAAAAGATAAGAATTCAAACATAACATGATCATCATGAAGCATATGACTAGCACATTTAAGCCTAACCCACTTCCTATGCATAGGGATTTTGTGAGCAAACAACTTATGGGAACAAGAATCAACTAGCATAGGAAAGTAAAACAAGCATAGCTTCAAGATTTTCAACACATAGAGAGGAAACTTGATATTATTGCAATTCATACAAGCATATTTTCCTCCCTCATAATAATTTTCCGTAGCATCATGTATGAATCCAACAATATAACCATCACATAAAGCATTATTTTCATGATCCACAAGCATATAATGTAGCGACCATACCTCAAACAGTCTGATCTCTGTGCATCAGTGTCATCCCTGGATCGGTAATGCTGACACGCACAATACTTGAAGGATTTATAACAGAGTAGCAATCACACACTTATTACATCAAATGTCTCAAAAGAGAACTTATTACAATAAATATGGCTTAAGGCCATCTAATAACGATAACAGCGGAAGGCTTGGAAGATAAAGCGAGTCCATCAACTCCAACAGCATCACTGAGTGAAAGATCATGACCTAAGGCACCTTACTCGTCATCTGAAAAGTCTGCAACATGAACGTTGCAGCCCGAAAATGGGTTAGCACATGGAATATGCTGGCAATGTAACACAAGATAGTAATGAACAGAATAATGCTATTGCTACATGCAATATGGCTGGTGGAAATCTCTACGGTTACAGTTTTGCATAAAGCCAATTTTTTCCTACAACAAAGGAATAAATTTTATGTGAACTATCATGGTGGTTGTTAAACATTGAGAAGGTTCACCCAACTCAATCCCAATTAAGCATCATCATTAAACCCAATCAATTTATATTAAGAGTGATGAGATCCACATGATAATCCAAGTACTAGATACTCAAAACGTCCAAAACCGGGGACACGTCTAACCATGATTAGTTTATACACTCTGCAGAGGTTTGCGCACTTTTCCCCACAAAACTCGATCTCCTCCATTGGAATTCTCTCACTACATGGTGTTTGAGAAACGGATGACTGAGACATAGTCTTTCAGAAGCATTTGCAACTTACGATGGGTAGAGAGTTACACCTACTTTCCCCTACATCTGCTAGTCTACCACTGTAAGAGTTCACACGACTTAATCAACTATTCTAGACCGCATAGTAGCTTGTGGCTGCACACGGAAGTTTCTAGCATGAATAATCTTATGATCCCTTTGAGCCTGGGTGGCAGTCCATAGGAGAATCACACGGTACCCCAGGATTTCCAAAAATACAGGCAACACTGGGTTCCCTAGGTGCCTCAATCCACCCAGATGTGTATTAAAGTTGCCACCTTAAGTTAACCATCAATTAAGAATACTCACATCTGTCATGGAAATACTCAAAACCCAATCCACGTCTATAAGCATAGCATAGCAATATAAGCAAACGTAGAAGTAACTCCCAAAGGTTTGATAATTAGACAGGACAACAGGTACTAGCTCATCTACTTCCCAAAACCCACATATTAAACAGAGCCTAACCATGCAATTGTTTGAGGATTGATCTAATGCAATAAAAATGGGTAGTAAAGAGGTATGATCAAAGTGTTACTTGCCTTGCTGATGATCCGTGAAACCTAGAGACTCATAGTAGCACGCTTCGCACTTCGGGTACTCTATCGCAAACAAACAAGCACACAATAAGCACTCAACTACAAGCAGGGATAAAACTAAAATAAGAGATCTAACCAGAAAGTTCAACTTAAGAACTCCGGTTTGCACAAAGAATCAAACCAAACGAAGCAACAAAACTCAAACGGCGAAACAAGCTCCATTTACTAATCTGGACTTAAGTCAAATTTTACAGTAGCAAAAACTTGTTTGATTTGGTTAAGAAGAAAGAGGGTTTCGAGACAAAACTCTAGGTGCTTGAATCGCCTAATTCCAATAAGCGAGCGAAAAGATAAACTAAAACGAAAATCAGGGCAGAAATCATGATCGAACATAATCGCGGAAAATCCCTAGAAAAAGAAAAACTGATGAACAGGCTAACGAACGGAGACTCGCTGTCTGCGGCTAAATGGTGAAAACCGTTTGTTAAAATGAACGAACGAACGAATGCTCGCCAAATAAACTAAACCAGAAAAAACTAAACCGATCTAAAAAAAATAAAACCTAGGGTTTAAATAAAAACCGATCGGTTTTTACCTAAACCAAAAAAAACGGCGGCTCCGGATCGTATCGGATCGGCGGCTCCGGCTAGGCGAGGCGGCGGCTCCGGTGACGCGAGGTGGGGCAGCGGGGCGGCGGCATCGGCGGTGTGGTGCGGCGGTGGCGGCGGAGTGCGGCGGCGGCGCGGGGCTGAGCTGGCGGCGGCGGCGCGAGGCTGCTACTGCTGCGGCTCGGGTGGCGATTGGGGGTGGCAGCAGCGACTATTTAAAGGGGGAGGGGTGGGGTCGGCTTGGGGGAGGGGCAACCCGGGGCGGCGGCGGTCTCCCGGACTCCGGCAGAGTCTGGTGCGGGCACGGGACGGGGAGGCGGCGTGGCTGGGCCTTCGGCTCGGTCGGTCCGAACGATTTTTTTTAAAAAAATAATTCCACCAAAACTTAAATAAATCCTAGAAAATAAAATAAAAATCTAAAAATGCCAAAACAAATTTTTACCGTCTAAATAAAATATTTAGAACGAAATGCACATTTTCTTGGCCCTAAAATGCAATTTTGAAAACGTGCAATTTTTCTAATTCAAATAAAATTTCAATGAAAACCAAATAAAATAAATAAATTGATTTTAACATTTTCCCTCTAATATTTCATTTATTTTGGAGAAGTCATTTTATCCCCTCTCATATATTTGTATTTTAGAAATATTAGGAAGAAAAATAATCAAAACCAATTGATCCTCTTTTCAAAATTTGAGAAAACTCAAGTATGAAAATAACGAAATCCCCAACTCTCTCCGTGGGTCCTTGAGTTGCGTGGAATTTCTAGGATCAAGCCAAAATGCAAAATAAATTATGATGTGCAATGATGATCTAATATGTAACATTCCAAATTGAAAATTTGAGATGTTACAAACCTACCCCCCTTAAGATGAATCTCGCCCTCGAGATTCGGTTTTGCTAGAAAATAGGTGAGGGTGGTCCTTACATAAGTCTTCCTCTCACTCCCAGGTGGCTTCATCCTCGGTATGATGGCTCCACTGAACTTTGCAGAACTTGATAACCTTGCTACGCGTGACTCGGCTGGCAAACTCGAGAATCTTGATAGGTCAAATCGCTATCCAACTAAATCACTTGAAGTGGTACTGTATCTCTCAGAGGGATATCGGCCATCTCTGTGTGGCACTTCTTTAGCTCGGAAATGTGGAACACATCGTGAACTCCTGACAGTCCTTCGGGCAATTCCAACTTGTAAGCAACTTCTCCCATATGTTCCAAAACTTTGTATGGCCCCACAAAACGTGGTGCTAACTTTCCCTTACTCCAAAACGCGTCACTCCTTGAAGTGGGGATACTCGAAGATAAACTTTGTCTCCGACTTCGTAAATTGTCTCCTTGCGTTTAGAATCCGCATAACTCCTTTGCCTGGACTGGGATACGTTGAGTCTATCATGAATCAGCTTAACCTTCTCTTCAGACTCTTTAATCAAATCTGGTCCAAACAACTGACAGTCTCCAACTTCATCCCACAACAATGGTGTACTGCACCTCGTTCCGTACAAGGCTTCGAAAGGGGCCATCTTCAAACTGGATTGATAACTGTTGTTGTTGCCTGGTACATGGCAAATTGTCGTCCCAACTAGATCCATAGTCTAGCGCACAAGCTCTCAACATGTCCTCCAGAATCTGATTGACTCTCTCGGTCTGTCCATCTTTCTGTGGATGAAAGGCTGTACTGAACTCTAGCCTGGTACCCAAAGTTTCGTGCAACTGATTCCAGAACTTTGAGGTAAACTGGGTTCCTCTATCTAATACAATGGTCCTCGAAACTCGATGCAGACATACGATCCTGGTCATGTATATCTTTGCCAGCTTAACACTTGTACAAGTGGTATTCACTGGGATTAAATGAGCTACCTTCATCAAACGATCGACTACAACCCATATCGAGTCATAGCCTGAATGAGTCCTGGGCAATCCTGGGATAAAATCCATGCCTAGCTTATCCCACTTCCATTTGGGTATCGACAATGGCTGTAGCAATCCTACTGGCTTCTGATGCTCTGCCTTCACTCTCTGACATACATCACAAACTGCTACATACTCCACAATATCTTTCTACATTCCGGTCCACCAGAAACTATCCTTCATATCCAGATACATCTTGGTATTTCCTGGGTGAATCGAATACGGTGAATCATGGGCCTCTTGTAGAATCAACTTCTTGATCTCCGGGTCATTAGGCACATAAACACGGTCCTCAAACCATAAGGTGTCATGCTCATCCTCATGAAATCCCTTAGCTTTTCCTTTGCTCATCTTCTCCTTTATCTCGGCAACCTCCTTGTCGGTCTTCTGAGCTTCTCTGATCTTATCCATCAAAGTAGACTGAATCTCCAATGCTGCTGCATAGCCTCTCGGAACTATCTCCAAACATAGCTCGCGAAGATCTTCGGCTAACTCCTTGGGTAACTCTCTGGTCATGAGTGTGTTGACGTGGCTCTTGCGGCTCAATGCATCGGCTACTACGTTAGCCTTTATTGGATGATAATGCAACCTCATATCATAATCCTTAATGAGCTCCAACCATCTCCTTTGCCTGAGATTTAACTCCTTCTGCGTGAAGATATACTTCAAACTCTTATGATCCTTGTACACCTCATAGTGGTCTCCAATAAGAAAATGTCTCCATGTCTTCAATGCATGCACTACGGCTGCTAACTCCAAATCATGTGTAGCATAATTCAACTCATGGGGTTTAAGCAATCGTGAGGCATAAGAAACAACTCTTCCCTCCTGCATAAGCACTGCTCCAAGTCCTCGACGAGAAACGTCGCAGTATACTTCATAATCCTTGCGCTGATCTGGTAGAATTAACACAGGTGATGTAACCAAGCGTTTCTTCAATTCCTGAAAACTGGGCTCACATTCCTCAGTCCATTTGAATTTGGTGTCCTTCTTTAACAACTCTGTAATGGGTTTTGCAATCTTTGAGAAATTCTCAATGAATCTCCGGTAGTATCCTGCGAGTCCAAGAAAACTCCGGATCTCTCCAACTGACGTGGGTGCCTCCCAATTTGTCACAGTGACAACTTTGGTGGGGTCTACTGCTATTCCTTCTCGGATATCACATGTCTGAGGAATCCAACTTATTTCAACCAAAACTCACACTTGCTGAATTTGGCATATAACTGATGTTCTCTGAGCTTTCCAAGTACCAAATGCAAATGCTCCTTATGCTCCTCTTCATTCTTCGAGTAGACCAGAATATCATCAATGAACACCACAACGAACTTATCCAAAAACTCCATAAATACCTTGTTCATGATGTTAATGAAATAGGCAGGTGCGTTAGTCAAACCAAATGACATAATGGTATACTCATATAGCCCGTACCTTGTGGTAAAAGATGTCTTGGGTATATCCTGCTCTCGAATCTTCAACTGGTGGTATCCTGATCGTAGATCCATCTTAGAAATACTTTAGCTCCTTGCAACTGGTCAAACAAATCGTTGATCATCAGCAGTGGGTACTTGTTCTTGATTGTCACTTCATTCAACTCTCGATAATCAACAACCATCCTCAACAATCCATCCTTCTTCTCCACTAGAAGCACTGGCGAGCCCCAAGGGGACGAACTTGGGTGAATATAGCCTTTATCCAGTAACTCCTTAATCTGCTTCTTAATTTCCTCCAAATCCTTTGCGGGCATTCTGTACGGTCTCTTAGATATTGGCCCTGTGCCTGGCAAAAGTTCAATCAAAAACTCAATGTCTCTATCCGGTGGCATGCCTGGCAACTCTTCTGGAAATACATCGGGGAAATCCTTCACCACTGGTACTTCCTCCTGCACAACTCGTGATAATGAATTCACTTGAGTCCTCTTCGGCTCATGCCGAGAAACATACTTGATCCTTTTTCCTTCTGGGGTGGTGAGCAAAATTGACTTACTGGCGCAATCGATGTTTCCTCCATACACCGATAACCAATCCATACCCAGAATCACATCCAAACCTTGCGACTCCAGAATTATCAAGTCTGAGGGGAAAACATGCCTCCCTATGGTCAATGGCATCTGAAAACATCCTTGACTTGCCATGGACTCCACTCCTGGTGAGCTTACTAACACAGGTGTTCTAAGAACTTTGGTGGGCAGTTTATACTTATCCACAAATCCCCTTGATATGTATGAATGTGATGCACCAGTATCGAAAAGAACAATTGCAGTAAATGAGTTAACCAAAAACATACCTATTACTGCATCTGGCTGGGCTTCAACCTCGTCCACGTTAACGTGGTTCACCTTCCCCCTGTTGAAAGGGTTTGGCTTCTTCCCAGAGCTTCCATTGCCAGTTCCATTTTTAGCTTCGGGACATTCATTGGCATAATGTCCAGTCTTCCGGCACTTGTAGCAAGTGGCGTGGCTCAGATCCTTCTTGGCTGGGGTTGCTGGGTTGGAACAGTTCTGTCTGTTGCTTCCTCCATTACCATTCCCATTCTTGGGACCACTATGGTTGTGCGAACTTCCTCCATTATGGTTGTGGCCTCCATGGTTGTGTTGAAAGTGTCCTCCCAAGTTTGGGGTAAAACAGGGCTTCTGATGAGCTCCAGTATTGTACTTCCCTTGTCCATACTTCCTCTTGCGGTTGTCAATCTGTTGCTGCTTCCCTTCAATAACGAGAGCTCTATCTACCAACTAATGGTAGTTGCTGAAGGTTGCTACCATCAACTGCATGCTCAGCTCATCATTTAGTCCTTCCAGAAACTTCTCCTGCTTAGCTGCCTCTGTGGCAACGTCATCTGGAGCATAACGTGCTAACTTGCTAAAATCATCCACATACTGGCCAACAGTACATCCTCCTTGGCGTAAGTTGCGAAACTCACTCTTCTTCATGGCCATAGCTCCTGCTGAAACATGGGCAGTACGGAAAGCCTGCTGAAACTGGTCCCATGTGACAGTGTCGATGGGATAAGTGGCTGTGAAATTCTCCCACCATGATGCTCCGGGTCCATCAAGCTGATGTGCGGAAAAATGCACTCTCTCCGCATCTGTGCATCCTATAGTGGTCAAGTGGTCAACTCCCTTCCAATCTTGCGTAGCCAATCATCTGCAACTATCGGCTCGGTGCTACTTGAACACCGGCGGGTTTAGCCTTAAGAAATGGGCTAAGTGGTCAACTGGTCGTGGTGGTGGTGGGTTGTTGTTGTTGATGTTGTTGTTGTTGTTCCCCTGATTCTAAACTAGTATCTGCATCAATGCATTCTGTTGCTGGATCAATTGAGTGAGCTCCGGTGGGAAAGCAAATCCATTGTCGCATCTCGGGTTGAGAAAAGATGAGAATATAGAATAGAATGAGGTCTAGAGAGAAAAACACTACCCATATGCGCATGAGACAAACATAATCATATCACTTCAATCAATTCAAACAAGGGCATATATCGGTCTAACTATCATTACAAAAGTGCTCGGACTATGATATATACATGGGGGAATACTACTACTATTATGGTGGTCGACTAGGAAAATTGATCGGTCGAAGACTCCATGATATCTGCTCCAGGTTCATCAACATAGTCATCATCACTATTGTCAGGGTCTGAGTCGGTGTTGTCGATGATGATGTAGTTCTCCGGGCAAGTGGAATCGTCGTCTTCTCCTCCTGGCACGGGGTATCCCATGAATACTTTTAGCTTCTTCTTCAGGTCACCATTCTTCTCCACGAGTGTCGTCATTTCCTCCTCATATCCATTGCGTGTAGTCTTGAGTTCTTCTTCCAGTTCTGTGATCCTGGTCATAGCCTTCTTCCGATCTATCATGCCTGCGCACATCTGGTTCTACTAGCGTCGATTGTGCTGGTTTAATTCTTGGATGAAAGCTGCAATAGATCTGTCCCTCCTGGTGCTGATCATCTCTCATTGCTCATCTCGGCGCCCACAAATCTAGTATATAGTATCCTTGAGATCCTTTCGGTAAACTTCTCCAATGCATCCCATGGTGATGTGGGCTGCCATGCTCGTTCCTAGACTCCAGGTTGGTGCATCAAAGGAAAACTCTATGGGCTCACTAACAGGCACGGACTTTCTTCCTGGAACTTGAACTCGAATCATCCAACGCTCCTCTTCTAGCAATGTGGCGATGTAGGTCCCGGTGAAGCTTGGTACTCCGATGTTCAGGTATCTAGTGACTTCCTTCAAGTGACGTCCAAAAGGTGTATCTTCATCCGGTTGAGTAACTTGTTCCTTGCATCCGCCATCCTAAAAGAGTAGAAAAAGGAGAGGAGTCAGAAATGAGAAGACAGTAGTGATCTAGGGCTTTAGCTTAGTGGTCGTGTCCTACAGTCAGCGTGTGCTTTAATACCATCTTGTAGCGACTAGACCTCAAACAGTCTGATCTCTATGCATCAGTGTCATCCCTAGATCGGTAATGCTAATACACAGTACTTGAAGGATTTATAACAGGGTAGCAATCACACACTTATTACATTGAATTTCTCAAAAGAGAACTTATTACAATAAATATGGCTTAAGGCCATCTAATAACGATAACAGCGGAAGGCTTGGAAGATAAAGTGGGTCCATCAACTCCAACGACATCACTGAGTGAAAGATCACGACCTAAGGCACCTTACTCGTCGTCTGACAAGTCTGCAACATGAACGTTGCAGCCTGAAATTGGGTCAACACATGGAATATGGTGGCAATGTAACACAAGAGAGTAATTAATAGAATAATGCTATCACTACATGCATATATGGCTAGTGGAAAGCTCTATGTTTACAGTTTTGCATAAAGCCAATTTTTTCCTACAACAAAGGAATAAATTTTATTTTAACTATCATGGTGGTTGTTAAACATTGAGAAGGTTCACCCAACTCAATCCCAATTAAGCATCATCATTAAACCCAATCAATTTATATTAAGAGTGATGAGATCCACATGATAATCCAAGTACTAGATACTCAAAACGTCCATAACCAGGGACAAGGCTAACCATGATTAGTTTATACACTCTGCAGAGGTTTGCGCACTTTTCCCCACAAGACTCGATCTCCTCCGTTGGAATTATCGCACTACATGGTGTTTGAGAAACGGATGACCGAGACATAGTCTTTCAGAAGCATTTGCACCTTACGATGGGTAGAGAGTTACACCTACTTTCCCCTACATCTGCTAGTCTACCACTGTAAGAGTTCACATGACTTAATCAACTATGCTAGAGCCCATAGTATCTTGTGGCTGCACACGGAAGTTTCTAGCATGAATAATCTTATGATCCCTTTGAGCCTGGGTGGCAGTCCATAGGAGAATCACACGGTACCCCGAGATTTCCAAAAATGCAGGCAACACTGGGTTCCCCAGGTGCCTCAATCCACCCATATGTGTATTAAAGTTGGCACCTTATGTTAACCATTAATTAACAATACTCACATCTGTCATGCAAACACTCAAAACCCAATCCACGTCTACAAGCATAGCATAGCAATATAAGCAAACATAGAAGTAACTCCCAAAGGTTTGATAATTAAACAGGACAATAGGTACTACCTCATCTACTTCCCAAAACCCACATATTAAATAGATCCTAACCATGAAATTGTTTGAGGATTGATCTAATGCAATAAAACTGGGTAGCAAAGAGGTATGACCAAAGTGTTACTTGCCTTGCTGATTATCCGTGAAACCTGGAGACTCGTAGTAGCACGCTTCGCACTCCGGGTACTCTATCGCAAACAAACAAGCACACAATAAGCACTCAACTAAAAGCACGGGTAAAACTCAAATAAGAGATCTAAATAGAAAGTTCAACTTAAGAACTCCGGTTTGCAAAAAGAATCAAACCAAACGAAGCAACAAAACTCAAACAGCGAAAGAAACAAGCTCTCTTTACTAATCCGGACTTAAGTCAAATTTTACAGTAGCAAGAACTTGTTTGAGTTGGTTAAACAGAAAGTGGGTTTCGAGACAAAACTCTAAGCGCTTGAATTGCCTGATTCCGATAAACGAGTGAAAAGATAAACTAAAATGAAAATTAGGGCAGAAATCACGATCGAAAATAATCGCGAAAAATCCCTAGAAAAAAAAACTGACGAACATGCTAACGAACGGACGCTCGCTGTCTGCGGCTAAATGGTGAAAACCATTTGTCAAAATGAACGAATGATCGAACGCTTGCTAAATAAACTAAACGGGAAAAAAACTAAACCGATCTAAAAAAATCTAGGGTTTAAATAAAAACCGATTGGTTTTGACCTAAACCGAAAAAAACGACAGCTCCAGCGAGGCAAGGTGGGGCGGCGGGGCGACAGTGTGGTGCGGCGGCGGCGACGGAGTGCGGCGGCGGCACGGTGCTGCTGCTGCTGCAGCTCGGGTGGCGATTGGGACGGTGGCGGCGGCTATTTAAAGGGTAAGGGGCGGGGTCGGCTTGGGGGAGGGGCAACCCGAGGCGGCGGCGGTCTCCCTGACTCCGGCGGAGTCCGGTGCGGGCACGGGACGGGGAGGCGGCGCGGCTGGGCCGGCTGGGCCTTCGGCCCGGTCGGTCCGAACGATTTTTTTTAAATAATTCCGAAAATTAAATAAATCCTAGAAAACAAAATAAAAATCTAAAAATTCTAAAACAAAATTTCACCGTCTAAATAAAATATTTAGAACGAAATGAACATTTTCTTTCCACTAAAATGCAAATTTGAAAATGTGCAATTTGTCTAATTCAAATAAAATTGCAATTAAAACCAAATAAAATAAATAAATTGATTTTAACATTTTCCTCTAATATTTCATTTATTTTGGAGAAGTCATTTTATCCCCTCTCATATATTTTTATTTTAGAAATATTAGGAAGAAAAATAATCAAAACCAATTGATCGTCTTTTCAAAATTTGAGAAAACTCAAATATGAAAATAACGAAATCCCCAACTCTCTCCGTGGGTCCTTGAGTTGCGTGGAATTTCTCGGATCAAGCCAAAATGCAGAACAAAATATGATATGCAATGATGATCTAATATATAACATTCCAAATTGAAAATTTGGGATGTTACATATAAATTTTACTACTCTCACATAAGCAAACTTCTTCTCATGAATAGTAGTGAGAGCAAACTCAACAAAATAATTATCATGTGAAGCATAATCCAATTGAAAATTAAAAGCATGATGACAAGTTTCATGGTTATGTTTATTATTTATGGCATACCTATCATCACAATAATCATCATAAACAGGAGGCATGCTTTCATCATAATAAATGTGCTCAACAAAACTTGGGGGACAAAAAATTTCATATTCATCCAACATAGCATCCCCAAGCCCGTGGCTTTGCATATCATTAGCATCATGGGTATTCAAATAATTCATACTAACAACATTGCAATCATGCTCATCATTCACATATTTTATGCCAAGCATTCTATGTAATTCTTCTTCTAGTACTTGAGCACAATTTTCGGAATCCTTATTTTCACGGAAGACATTAATAAGATGAAGCATATGAGGCACCCTAAATTCCGTTTTGTAGAAATTTTATTTTATAGACTAAGCTAGTGATAAAACAAGAAACAAAAAGATCCAATTGCAACATCTAAAGATATACCTTCAAGCACTCACCTCCCCGGCAACGGCTCCAGAAAAGAGCTTGATGTCTACTACACAAACTTCTTCTTGTAGACGTTGTTGGGACTCCAAGTGCAGAGATTTGTAGGACAGTAGCAAATTTCCCTCAAGTGGTTGACCTAAGGTTTATCAATCCTTGGAAGGCATAGGATGAAGATGGTCTCTCTCAAACAACCCTGCAACCAAATAACAAAGAGTCTCTTGTGTCCCCAAAACACATAATACAATGGTAATTGTATAGGTGCACTAGTTCGGCGAATAGATGGTGATACAAGTGCAATATGGATGATAGATATAGGTTTTTGTAATCTGAAAATATAAAAACAACAAGGTAACAAGTGGTAAAAGTGAGCGTAAAAGGTATTGCAATGCTAGGAAACAAGGCCTAAGGTTCATAATTTCACTAGTGCAAATTCTCTCAACAATAACAACATAACTAGATCATATAACTATAACATGCAACAAAGAGTCACTCCAAAGTCACTAATAGCGGAGAACAAACGAAGATATTATTGTAGGGTACGAGACCACCTCAAAGTTATCCTTTCTGATCGATCTATTCAAGAGTCCGTAGTAAAATAGCACGAAGCTATTCTTTCCGTTCAATCTATCCTAGAGTTCGTACTAGAATAACACCTTAAGACACAAATCAACCAAAACCCTAATGTCACCTAGATACTACAATGTCACCTGAAGTATCCGTGGGTATCATTATACGATATGCATCACACAATCTCAGATTCATCTATTCAACCAAGACAAAGAACTTCAAAGAGTGCCCCAAAGTTTCTACCGGAGAGTCAAGACGAAAACGTGTGCCAACCCCTATGCATAAGTTCACAAGGTCACTGAACCCGCAAGTTGATCACCAAAACATACATCAAGTAGATCATGTGAATATCCCATTGTCACCACAGATAAGCACATGCAAGACATACATCAAGTGTTCTCAAATCCTTAAAGACTCAATCCGATAAAATATCTTCAAAGGGAAAACTCAATCCATTACAAGAGAGTAGAGGGGGAGAAACATCATATGATCCAACTATAATAGCAAAGCTCACGATACATCAAGATTGTGCCAAATCAAGAACACGAGAGAGAGAGAGAGATCAAACACATAGCTACTGGTACATACCCTCATCCCCTAGGGTGAACTACACCCTCGTCTTCATGGAGAGCCCCAGTATGATGAAGATGGCCATCAGTGAGGGATCCCCCCTCCGGAAGGGTGCCGGAATAGGGTCCCGATTAGTTTTTGGTGGCTACAGAGGCTTGCGGCGGTGGAACTCCCGATCTAGGTTATTTTCTGGAGGTTTCTGTATTTATAGGAATTTTTGGCGTAGGTCTCACGTCAGGGGGGTCTCCGAGCCATCCACGAGATAGGGGGGCGCGCCCAGGGGGTGGGCGCGTCCCCCACCCTCGTGGGAAGCCCGGGACTCTTCTGGCCCAACACTTTTACTCTGGGGGCTTCTTTTGGTCCATAAAAAATCATCAAAAATTGGCACATCAATTGGACTCGGTTTGGTATTCCTTTTCTGTAAAACTCAAAAACAAGGAGAAAACAGAAACTGGCACTGGGCTCTAGGTTAATAGGTTAGTCCCAAAAATCATATAAAATAGCATATAAATGCAAATAAAACATCCTAGATGGATAATATAATAGCATGGAACAATCAAAAATTATAGATACGTTGGAGACGTATCACAAAGGAAAGTAAAAACAAAACGCCACCGAGAGCCATCCACTTAAAAAAATCACGTCTGATGTGCTTCTTCAGTCGCGCCACCGGCCCCCTCTTTGACCCAGTTCACTCCATCCCCCAGCCACCATCACGGGAGAAAGTTTATTTTCCCCTCGCGCTGCCAGGGGATTGAAGAAGCATGGCATCGAATCCAACACCGATGATGGCTGCTTGTCCAAGTGATTTTCAGATAAGAAACTGCATGTTCTAGAGGCAGAGCATTTAAATCAACATGCACTTTGCAAACATGGATAATAGAATGTTGAAAATTTTATTCATGGTAAAAAATGCAACTAGCAACAATTTAAAATCATTCTAATCAGTATTCATGTATGGCACATCTTCATATGATGCAAAGTCAAAAAGATATGTTATTTTCAAAATGCCAAGACAATGTTGAGTGTGCGAAAAACTGGGTAAACTATAGACGATACTTTGGCAAGTGTTAGATATTTTTCAACTGCACCAGTTGGAATCAAACCCGGGAAGGACAACTTTTGGGTGAGAGGGCAACAACCACTGGGCTACTGCGGTATTTTTGAAAGAATGAAGGCATCTTCCCCGGCTCCGGTTCTTTCCCGTCCGTGTGCAATCGCCGTGGCGCCGCCATATGCTGCCGTATGCCGTTGTCAAAAAATGAGAGGAATCCTAAGAGGACTGTACGCCGAGAGGCTGACATTGGGGACCCACCAGGTCTAAGGCCATACGCAAGCAAGTGCCTCATTGGAAAAAAAGCTTCATCCTAATTGTATACTCACGTTGGGGCCCACGTGTTTATCAACCTAGACAATAAACAAAATATATTTCCAACGATGATTGTCACCGGGGAGCTTTCCTTCATGGTTATCGGGGATCTAGCTGGTATCATTTTTTCAGAGGGCGAACAAGTATCAGCTAGGCCTAGGTTTTGGTTTTGAACATGCATAGCCCATGACATACCGACATAGTGGTTTCAACTTATTTTTGTGAGGTCCATCATGTAAGTACCGTCCTATGGGCCTCCAGCGTAGGTTTTCCTTTTTCGTAAACATCAGCAGCCCAAAGTATTTTTTATATAAAACACAGATCTGTGTTCTATTTATCTATATATAAGAATAATAATGCAGTGTCCAATTTATGTTTTCTCATGTAACCACATTGTATATATTTATATTATTACTATTATTGTATATTTAATAGAAACTTATATATACATTGTAAAAACATCCCAAGTCTTATAAACTTATAAAATTAAATGTTTAACAGAAGTTGGCAAGGAAAATCCTGGTTGTTTTTGACTCTCAGGCACGGAAAATCCTGGTGATTGTGTACAAAACCTTGCGAAGATTTTAAGGACCAATGTAATTGTAACACACTCATTTTTCTTTTGTGCAATAACTCGCTAATTTGTTTATTTTATATATAATAAAATGTGTAGCTCTGGTTTATTTTTTGATATTAATTGCTTTATCTAACCTGCATTAAATATAGAACAAGCCCAGCTAATTCGTGTATTTCAAGAAAGTGCAAATGGGCTGTGATTTCTTAGAAAAATTAAATTGGTCACATTGACTCTAAATTCTTTGTTCACCCAGCCCAGCAAATGGACTTTAAATTCTAGAAAACATGTGTTAAATATATGCCATATTTTTGTAGGCTGACATGTGGGCCAATAGGTCGAAGCCTACACAAGGCATTGTCAACTTAGACAACAAATGATTCTGACATCCACAACAATTGGATTTATATCCAACGGCCGACATGCACCTTCAATCCCTTGTCTTGTTCATCCAGCATCGCAAGGACCGCTTGCTCCGGCCTCCGGCGGCTAGCAGCTTTGCTTATCACGCATCTCTGCGAAGCACTACCCCGCCGCCGGCCAGGCTATCCCTTCACCCCTCCACACCTCCAGTTATTCTCCACCGACTGCAGCCCCATGCCGCACCAGAACCAGTTATAACCCTTGTAATCCCCTCAGCGTGGGCATCCACTAATTTGGCTTTGCCGGCTCCGAGTCGTTCCCTTCCTGGGCCTCGCCGTCGTCCACTTTGTTGGTGCTCTCGGCGCGGCATGGTCAACAAACGACAGCCGAGGGATTTAAGTGGAGAGGCTCACATTAGGGATCCACACAAGCAAGTGCCTCCTTATTACATGAAAAAATGATTGTTCCTGCTGACAGCTAGGACCCACTAGCAAAATCTTCGCATGGAAGGAAGTCCCTCCTTATTATGTGAAATAAACTATTCCTCCTGATGACAGCTGGGACCCATCAGATTTGGTGGCTGACTTGTGGGCCTACTAAGCTAACGCGTTCTTAGGGCTTTGTCAACTTAATCAACAAAGGATTCTAGTAGCTGGACCATTGGATGTTAATCCAACAGCCGTGTTGCTTCTTCAACCTCTAATCTTCTGGCTCCAGCCGCACAAACCAGCGCCAGCGGAACCGCCTGCTCCTGCCTCCTATGGGCGGCAGTGCTTCCGGGCAGGGCTCACCGCCCCACCCTAACCCCGCCGCTCGTCAGCCCTTCCATCTACTCACCCACACCCCGTGTTATTCTCCGGCGACGGTAGTCTCACATCGCAGCGGAACCAGTGAACTCTCATACTCCCCTCCGCGTGGGCATTCACTGCCTCGTGTTCCTCGGCTCTGCATCGTTCCCTTAGTAGGCCTCACCATCGTCCACCGCCGTTTTGCTCTCACCGCGGTGTGGTAAACATTGTCAATGTAGGGCAGCCAACGGAAGGCGACTGTACATAGTGAGGATGATAGCTGGACCCACCAGATACATGTTCGCACGCAAAGAAGTGCCTCCTTATTACGCGCCAAAAAATGATTCCTCCCCCTGACATCTGGGACCCACCACATATATCTTTGCATGCATAGGAGTGCCTCCTTATCCTCCCTGACAGCTGGGACCCACCCGGTCAAACCATATATAGGGTTATCTGTCTGGTTGCGAACGTCTACATATGTACTAGTTGATCGGTCTCTCTGCAAGGATGAACCACGGGCGAGTAAGTAGCGACACGTTGATACATCTCCAACGTATCCATAATTTGTGAAGTGTTCATTCCATGTTTATAATACTTTTACATGATTTGGTATGATTTGATTAGAACTAAACCGGACTGATGTTGTTTTCAGCAGAACTACAGCGGTGTTGTTTTCATGCAGAAATAAAAGTTCTCGGAATGCGCTGAAAACCAACACAATATATTTTTGGAAAATAAAAAAATTACTAGAACAAAAAGCTACTAGAGTGGAGTCCCGAGGCCACCACGAGGGTGGAGGGCGCCCCCTGCCTTGTGGACTCCCTGTGGGGCCCCCTGACATGAAACCTATGCCAACCCCTCCTATAAATCCAGAAAACCCCAGAATAGAAGAGAGATCGGAAGTTCCGTCGCCGCAAGCCTCTATAGCCACGAGAAATCAATCTAGGCCCTCTCCGGCAACCTACCGGAGGGGGCCATCATCACTGGAGGCCATGGGGGAGGATCTCGGAGGGGCCATCATCCCTATTAAGGCCAAGGATTAGAGGGAGAACCTCTCCCCATCCAGGGGGAGTCCAAGGAGGAGGAAGTGCAAGGGGGGCCAGAGTGCCATAGGGAGGGGAATCATCGCCGCGGTGATCGTCTTCATCAACATCACCATCATCATCACCATCCTCATCACTTTTACGCGGTCCACTCTCCCGCACCCCGCTGTAATCCCTACTTGAACATGGTGCTTTATTCCACATATTATGATCCAATGATGTGTTGCCATCCTATCATGTTTTGAGTAGATATCATTTGTCTTTGGGTTGATTGATGATCTAGATTGGTATGAGTAGTATGTTTTATTTTAGTGTTGTCCTATTGTGCCCTCCGTGTCGTGCAAGCATGAGGGATTCCCCTTGTAGGGTCTTGCAATATGTTCATGATTCACTTATAATGGGTTGCTTGAGTGACAGAAGCATAAACCCGAGTAAGGGGGTTGTTGCGTATGGGATAAAGGGGACTTCATGCTTTAATGCTATGGTTGGGTTTTACCTTAATGATCTTTAGCAGTTGCGGATGCTTGCTAGAGTTCTAATTATAAGTTCATATGATCCAAGAAGAGAAAGTATGTTAGCTTATGCCTCTCCATCATATGAAATTGTAATAGTGATTACCGGTCTTGTTAACAATTGCCTAGGACAATTCCGCACATCGACCCATCATTATTCCACACTCGCTATTTATAATATTTAGCAATATATTATAGCTTTATGTTAACAACACCTACTTTTATATTTTAGCTCTCCAATACCATGCAAAGTTATCCTCTTCATACCCACAACATAGTTTTATTTCTCGTTTCTAGTTGGAAGGAAACGTTCGGTGTACGTAGAGTCGTATCAGTGGCAGATATGACTTGAGAGAATACTGATATTACCTTTAGCTCCTTATGGGTTCAACACTCCATACTTATCAGTTCCACCTTTGGAAATTGCTACGATGATTCACTGCACTTGGGGATTATCAAGCTCTTTTCTGGCGCCGTTGCCGGGGAGGTATAGCATGGGGTTGATATTCTCATGTGTGCTTGTTTGCTTTCTTCACTAAGTAGTTTTTGTTTTCCCTTTTTGTTTTGCTTAGTTCTAGGTGAAACATACAATTTTTTTTTAAAACAATGACAATACAAAAAAAATTACTTGCCTCTTAAGCCTAAAAAGTTTTTTCAAAAAGAGAAGTGATTGGAAAGTTATGCATTGGAGAAGTGAGGGTCGACCTTGAACACTTGTGTTCATGCTCATGGAAACAATGTAGAATTTTTCATGGAAGTTTCTCAGAAATAATTATCCCCTTGTATATATCCATTGTATTACAAAAATAATGTGCCAAGCTTTGGTTTTAGGATGATTAGATTGCTTCTTTACTATGTGCAGTGCAAAAACAGAAACATTGCCTATAGCGCGTGAATTTGCATTTTTTACTGGCAAGTCAAATGTGTCTGAAACTTTTTGCACAATACTTCTATACAATTTTTTTAAAATTATCATTTTTTTTGAATTTTTGGAGTTACAAAAGTATATGAAATTTCCAGATTACTACAGATTGTCCTGTTTTTGACAGATTCTGTTTTCTATGTGTTGTTCGCTTATTTTGATGAATCTATGGGTAGTATCAGGGGGTATGAACCATGGTGAAGTTGGAATACAGCAGATATAGTGCTAATATGAAATTGGAATGATTTTACAACAGTACCTAAAGATAGTGATTTGCTTTATTATACTAACGGATCTCATAAAGTTTTTGTTAAGTTTTGTGTGGATGAAGTGTTCGGAGAACGAGGAGTTACCAATGTGAGAAAAATAAAGAGAGGCAAGAGTTCAAGCTTGGGATGCCCGAGGCACCCCAAGTAATTACTTCAAGGATACTCAAGCATCTATGCTTGGGGATGCCCCGGTGGGCATCCCATCTTTCTTCTTCAAAAGTTATCGGTATACCTCGGTTTTTGTTTTGTTCACATGATTTGTGCCCTTGGTCTTTTTATTTTTCTTTAAGAACCATGCTAGTATGAGATAGCCCTTCATTGATTTATAGAATGCTTCATGCGCTTCACTTAAATATTTTGAGTATGGTTTTATAGAATGCTTCATGTGCTTCACTTATATATTTTGAGCTTGGATATTGGTTAATCTATATAAATTGTAGAATGCTCCATGAACTTCACATATATCTTTTGGAGTATGAATAAGACTATCATTGAAAGTGGGTTTGGAAGAGTGTCAACTTTAGGAAGTAGTGATCCCACTATTTTCGAGGGTGTTGAATCTTAGTATGATATTTATGAAACTGGATTTGGAGAGGTCTTGACTTTAGTTAGTGATGATTCCACTATTTTGGAAGAGGTTCAATGTGATTATGAGAACAAAGTTGCTATCTATGATTGTTATTGTGATGACATGTATGCTATAAGGGAATATGTTAACCATGAAACTTGTGATCATGATTTTAATTTTCAATTGGATTTTGCCTCAAAGGACAGTTATTTTGTTGCGTTTGCTCCCACTATTCCGACTGAGAAGAATTTTGCTTATGTGGAGAGTAGTAAATTTCTATGCTTGTACATCATCAAAAGAATGCTTTATGTGATGGTTGTATTGTTTAATTCATTCATGATGCTACTGAAAATTATCATGAGGGAGGAATATATGCTTGTAGGAGTTGCAATAATACCAACTTTCCCCTCTATGTGCTTAACGTTTTGAAGTTATACTTGTTTTGCCTTCCTATGCTAGTTGATTCTTGTTCCCATAAGTTGTGTCGGCGTCTTGGACTTGGGGGTACCCAGTCCTGCCTACCTGCGGCCCACCATGTGGCTCCATCGACGGCCTGGTATGACCCAGCTTCAAAACAACACAGCAAGACCCTCGCGAGGGGCCAAGCCTCGCGAGGCGGACGACGCCAAGACCCCCGAAGGAGTTGGCCTCCTCAGGAGCGTTCCTGAGGGGCGGAGAGATCTATGCAGCTACCTCATGAGGCTCAGCTGATGTGAGCTATGACGACCAAGGCCAGACGGGCGCCAGGCGGGCGCAGAAGAGCGGGTTTCCTCTTTGGTGCAAGGGAGGCAAACCACAAGCGCGGAGTCCCGAGGAATCAGCCAAAGGTTTCCATTCTGGTGCAACGAGACCAAGACCGCCAGGACGGCAGGACGTAGGTCATCACTGAGCAAACCGTAGCGTCACGGCAAGAGGCTTTTCGCAGGCGAAGACTACTTTTATCAGGATAGACTATACTACTTGTCCCCTTTCAAATCCCGCCGTTGTTGAATCCCTTCGCGCTCATATTTGGGAGGAGGACCAAGGCATTATATATAGGGCTTAGCCACCACCATAGAGGAGGACCAAAAAAAACCCAGAACAAGTAGAGCACCACACCAGCTCAAGAACACCTCACCTCCCAAGGCTTGTTCATCCTTGTAACTAGTTCATCCATAGCCCCTCGAGGCAATCCACCACACCACACTAGAGTAGGGTATTACACCACAACGGTGGCCCGAACTAGTATAAATCTCCGTGTCTTTGTGTCTCTGTGAACTCTTCGCGCTAGGCTAGCGAGGATCGCGAGTAGGTAGGCTGGGCATGTTGAGATCTCCGCACGCACCCTAGTGTTCGAACCTCTCACGGGTTGCCGGATCCCGAAATCCGACATTTGGCGCGCCAGGTAGGGGTGCGTCGGATCCTCTCTTCTGTCGTTCGATCCGCCTCTGCTCCGACATCTCCATGGCCGACGCGCACAGGGCACGCGCCGAGCGTCCGGCCGCAGTCGCTGCCCGCGTCGCTCAGACGGCTCCGGAGGGTCACGGTTGCACCCGCCGCGCTCCTTCTCCGGTGGCCAATGCCGCCACAGGCCCTGCCGGCCACGAGTAGCAAGCTTCATCGCTGCACCCGTCGGTGCGCCGTGATGGCCGCACCACTACTCTGTCGTCACCTCAGCAGCTTCGTCATCCCACGTGCGCCGCGGCCAGGTGGACGTGTAGGCCGCCCTCCTCATGGCGCGGGATCTTCTTCGCTACCGTCTCGTGGGTGATCTCTACAAGGAGTGGCTCAAGCGCATCACTGAGCTCATCAGCGTCGCGCACGGGGGCTCCGAGGGGCCGGCTCGCTCGCTGCCTCAGCAACCACCTGTAGCGGGTGACGTCGCGCACGGGGCTCCCCTCCACCTCCGTCCAAGGGCTCCATCGTCGAGCCAAGGCGTATGGCTCCGCGGCATGACCCGCAGCGCCCGGCGCCGGCTCGAGATGACGTGAGCTTCCAGGTGGTGCAACACCCCCAAGGAGAAGCGCGCGTGCTTCCAGCGCCCCCACCAGGCTCGCGAGCCGCCATAGGAGGTGGCAGTGCGCGTGCATCAAGACTACGTGCGTTCACTGCAGAGCTCCGCAACATCGTCTGGCCAAGCAAATTCAAGCCTGACATGCCTCCACGCTACGACGGCACCGCAGACCCTGCCGAGTTTCTACAGCTCTACAAGCTGAGCATCGAGGCGGCCAATGGCGACGAGAAGATCATGGCAAACTGGTTTACGATGGCCCTCAAGGATGGCGCATGTTATTGGCTCCTGAACCTGACCGAGGGGTCGGTTTCTTCCAGGGAGGAGATGCACGGATGCTTCATCGCCAACATCCAGGGCACACGCGGCCGTCCATCGGCCGCGGGCGACCTGTGACGCGTCAAGCAGCAACCTGGGGAAACCCTGCATAAATACATCCAGCTCTTCAATAATGTTCGCCTCAAGATCCCCAGTGTCGGGACAAGGCCATCATCTCTGCATTCACCGATGGCGTCCACGACGTCAAGATGAAGGAGGATCTCGCCATCCACGAGGACCTCTGCACTGCTCTGGAGATGTACAACATGGTGAACAAGTGTGCGATGGCTGAGGAGGGACGCCTCTCCCTTCTCGAGCTCCCTGATACTGATCCAGAAGACAAGAAGACCAAGACCAAGGACACGAAGCACAAGGGGCCAGCCGTGCTTGCGGCAGAGCCAGAAACCGAGCGCGGCTGCGACACCCCAAGTCATCCAAGGGCAAGCGGCCGTTCTGCGCCTTCCACAACATCTACAGCCACAACACCAGCGACTGCCAGGAGCTGAGGGCTCTCCGCGACGGGCGCCTCGGTCGACGCCCCGAGGGCAACGATCAAGGCTACGGTTGCGGAGGTGGCCGAGGCGGAGGCTGCTGGGATGGACGTGACCGTCACCGGGTGTGGCGCGACCAGCCTCATGAGGATCGCTGGCAGGACCAGCCTCGCAAGGGCAACTGGAGGGAGCAGCCTCGTGAGGACCGCCCTCAGGGCAATGCAGCCTTGCCTCCTCTACCTCCGCCACCAAGAAGGAACGAAGATCACCACCAGGACGAGGGGGCTGGGGGCTTCCAGGAGCCGCGGGCCATCTCCTGCATCTTGGGCGGCTCACAAGCCCCAGCTTCCGATCATGTCTTCAAGCAGTTTGCGCGCGAGGTCAATGCAGCACTCCCCAAGCTTGAGGCAACTCGCCCCCTCAAGTGGTCCAAGTGCGCCATCATCTTTGACTCCTCAGACCGGCTCAAGTGCGCGACCACCACAGGTGTGCTCCCCATGCTCTGCTCCCCCGTCATCAGCAATGTAACCGTCACCAAGACTCTCATTGATGGCGGAGCAGGGCTCAATGTTCTCTCCGTCCAGACATTCGACAGACTCCAGGTGCCATACTACAAGCTGCACCCCACCAAGCCATTCTCAGGAGTAACCGATGGGTCAACAAACCCGATCGGGCAAGTTCGCCTTCCAGCCACCTTCAGCGAGCGCAACAACTACTGCACCGAGCTCATCGACTTCGATGTCATCGACATCCGCCTGCCCTACAACGACATCCTAGGGTACCCAGCACTGGCCAAGTTCATGGAGGCCACACACCACGGCTACAACATCCTCAGGATGCCAGGAAGCAGCGGCATCATCACGGTCGCCTGTCAGGAAAAGGATGTGGTGTGCTCCCTCGAGCACGCTTTCTAGGCTGCAGCAGTTGAGAACCCAGAAGATGAAGATGGCGCCCTCCATCCTGAGGTCGCCCCCGAGACGAAGAAGCTGCAGCTGGGCCTGGAACTCGTGAGGAAGCATCACCCGAGGATGTAGCGCTGATCCTCGCGTCTCTAGACGCGGCGCCTCACCCATCGCATAGGAAGGCGTGCCTGGTGCCCCTTTCAGGCTAGGCTCGGCAGCTCTCCTCTGGAGGGCCTCAGACCTAGCCCATGTCATGAGAGTGGCGCTCGGGCACCATGTGGAGGCGCTCTTCAGAGCAGCTTCCTAGGAGAAGGCAGCAGGCGTGAGGCACCAGGCGTTCAGGACTTCACCAGCGAGGCGATCCAGGAGTTTCAGGAAGGAATGGTTCTGGAAGGCGATCGTCGCCTGCCGCAAGGCGGAGCTCGCTGCCCTAGCGAGGGTAAGGAGTTTTGCGTCTGCATCGACATCCCTCGGCTCAACAGGGCCATGTCTCGGCAGCTTATGTGGCCGTCTCGTGTCGGCCGACGCGAGGGACCGCCTCACAGCTACGTCCGCTGCCTTTCGGCCTGGTGGGCGCAACTGAGGCGTTCCAACGCTGCATGAGGGACGCTCAGGCGGCCCGCGAAGCCAGGCACCAGGCGATCTTGGTGGAGATGGAGGAGCACCTTCAGGAGCCTCCCGGTCTGTCCGAGACTCCCGATGCCCGGCATCGGAGCGGCTTATGAGGAATGGCTTTAGTAGTGCATGCTTTTTGGCTACTTCAACAACTCTTCAACAACGGTACGAGGTGACATCTCCCTAGTTCATTCAGTTTTGGGGAGCCCATCAGGCTGCATCATCCCTGGTCCATGTGGGTCTGTCCCTATGGCGTGTATTGTTTTGCACTCACTAGGATTATCTAATCGTTTCCGTGAATCTATCTATGATTGTCACCTGTGACCTCCGCCTCACGGCCCTGATGCATCTAACTAGCGCCATTTCTGCATAAGACACACATTGGCATGGCGCTTGTGTTTAGGTCCGTCCCTGCAATGCTGATAAACCCGGGGATCGAGCTCTGGTTCGCGACCCGCTTCACATACACCACCTCGCAGGGTCCTCGGTGCCTCCACCTCATGCTTGGAGCTCTCGGCCTGCTTTGTCATCTGACTTGCAGGATCATTCTACGATGAGCCAAGGGTTGGCCCGGATGACCATTATATGGCCTCGCGAGTCACCTGGGGGGCTCCCGAGCATCACGCCTCAGGAGCTCCTACGGGCTCTCCAGCCCTCACCCCCTAGCCTTGACCACGTCATCGTAACCTGGCATACCAGCAGCGGCTGAGCTCGCTTGAGGGCCGGATGCCGAGGACGTAGAGCACCTTGGCAAGCGAGGCAGGAGGATGGCCAAGAGGGACTGCGCCTAATGGCACCACAGGTGCGACGGCAAGCATTGCCTCTCCGACGGGCTCAGACCGCAGAAGATAAGTTTCAGCTCGCTACCGCACTAGTTTCGCTCCACACGCCTCACTCCACAGTTCCACTTGGGCGTTTCAACTCTCTGCATAGCTGCTTGCATGCCAAGGGGGACCTCGTGAGCATCGCATCTCACGAGCTCTCACCGGACCTTGGGCCGCTCACCTCCTAGCCTTGATCACGGCATCATGACCTGGCATACTAGCGACGGCTGAAGCCTGCCTGGGGACTGGGTCCTACCGGCGTAGAGCGCCATGTTGTCTAGGGAAGAGAAAAGGGGGGGGGGACTTAGCCGGATTGGGATATGCGCGTCCATTACAAAGCCAAAGGGAGTAACAATACTATTGGATACATCTCGGTCTTTACAAGCCCCACGGGGGCTGATTTTTGTCTCGCGCAGGAGAAACAACTACAGGGCCTCGTGGAGGCGCTGACGACACCGGGCGGCAGCCGCAGCAGCATTCCTCCCCTAACGGGAGCTCGGCGGCACGTAGCTGTCGTCGCTCAACTCTGGAGAATTGCCGGGCTCAGGAAAGTGACTGGATTCCCAGGAGTCGTCGCTGCTGCTCGACAAAGCGCTGAAGGGAGCAGCTACACATCTAGCGCCCATCACGGTGTCCCTCGAGCTATCTCCTCCGGGGCAGCACTCCAGCCGCTCACCCCGCTCATTGAAGACCTTGAAGAACAAGGTGGTCGCGTCGTCATACTCGAAGTGGATCGCCAGGGCTCCCTCTACTCGGCAAGCCCTGGCGACCTCGCCCCATCCTCGCTTCATGAAGACGTCTCCCGATGACACCACCTCGACCTCAGCACCGGTGGCTAGGCTGCTGCACCCAGCGTGCTGCAGCCACAGCTCTGTCGGTCCCCTCGGAGGCAGTTCGCTGGCGAAGAACCACGGGAGTCAGATCCAGTTATTGGGAGGCATCACCTCCCACACCACGAACTCGCGCGGGCTATCTTCGGCGTGAGTCCGTGGCGCGGCTGGTAGGGCAATGGTGGCCCTGCCACCCTTGCGAGGCGCTGCTCGACGGCGCCCTCCTTTACCTTGTGCTCGGGCATACAAGGGGAGGGGGAAGCCAGGTGGATGCCGCGATTGCCAAGGCCTGGCCACCTCTCGCCTCGTGCCAGCATCACCATGGAGGTGGAGTCGCTTCTTTGGCGGGAGAGGGTGCAGCTCCTCCCTAGGGGCCTTCCCTTTCTCTATCGCAGAGAACCTCCTGATCAGCGCCATGGGAGCAAGACGGAGGCGAAAGAAGCGAGGAGGAGCAAGACGAAAGAGAAATTAGCAAGGGCTCCACCCGCTCGCACGTTTATAGCCGGGAGAAGGTAAATCGTCGGCCTCCCACGATTTCTAGTAATGATGACCCTTTCTGCATGCAGCATGCAGTTGTCAAGTTGAGCAGTTGCTGAGGCAGCATGGGGAAATGGATTCGCCCATGTCCAATCAATTGCCACGTGTGATCGAGGCCGCAGGCATTTAGGGCCCGTGGCGCACCACACTTGCCCTTTGGCTTCGCCTGGAAGCCAAGTCCGAGCGCGTCTTGGGCCCGGGGGCTACTCTTGGTGTCCTAGACTTGGGGGTATCCTATCCTGCCTGCCTGCGGCCCACCACGTGGCTCCATCGACGGCCTGGTACGGCCCAGCTTCAACAACAACACATCAACACCCTCGCGAGGGGCCAAGCCTCGCAAGACGGACAACGCCAAGACCCCCGAAGGAGTTGGCCTCCTCAGGAGGGCTCCTAAGGGGCGGAGAGATCTATGCAGCTACCTCATGAGGCTCAGCTGACGTGAGCCATGACGACCAAGGCTAGGCGGGCGCCAGGCGGGTGCAGAAGCGCAGGTTTCCTCTTTGGTGCAAGGGAGCCACAGGCGCGGAGTCCCGAGGAATCAACCAAAGGTTTCCATTCTGGTGCAACGAGACCAAGACCGCTAGGACGACAAGACAGAGGTCATCACCGAGCCCACCGTAGCGTCACGACCAGAGGCTTTTCGTAGGCGAAGACTACTTTTATCAGGATAGACTGTACTAATTGTCCCCTTTCAAATCCCGCCGTTGTTGAATCCCTTCGTGCTCATATTTGGGAGGAGGATCAAGGCACTATATATAGGGTTTAGCAACCACCATAGAGGAGGACCAAAAAAACCCAGAACAAGTAGAGCACCACACCAGTTCAAGAACACCTCACCTCCCGAGGCTTGTTCATCCTTGTGACTAGTTCATCCATAGCCCCTCGAGGCAATCCACCACACCACACTAGAGTAGGGTATTACACCACAACAGTGGCCCGAACTAGTATAAATCTATGTGTCTTTGTGTCTTTGTGAGCTCTTCGCGCTAGGCTAGGGAGGATCACGAGTAGGCAGGCTAGGCAGGTTGAGATCTCCGCACGCACCCCAGTGTTTGAACCTCTAACGGGTTGTCGGATCCCGAAATCCGACAAGGTTTTGCTCACAAAATCCCTAGGCATAGGAAGTGGGTTAGACTTGAATGTGATAGTCATATGCTTCATGATGCTCTTGTTATGTTTTCATTCTTATCTTTGATCTAAGCATCATTGAAATCATCATGCCTAGCTCAATGGCATTAAAGAAAAACGCTTGTTGGGAGACAACCCAATATTTATGCTTACTATTTTTGTGTGTTCACATGATTAAGATACTGTAGTAATCATGTTTTATAGCTTTTGTTACAATAAAGTGCCAAGTAAGACCTTCGGGATGGCTTACGGTGATAGTTGATTTGATCTTGCCAAAAATCAGAAACTTTTGTGCCCAGTAAATTAGTTTTGACAATTGACAAAAACGTGCTTTTGATATGATTCTTTTTGCTATGGATTAGTACACAGATTTCTCTAGTTTTCCTAGTTTTGCTGGTTGTTTGGAGTAGCAGAAGTAGGGTTGCTGTTTAGATCATTATAGACTATTCTATTTCTGGCAGATTCTGTTTTCAATGCATAGTTTGCTTGTTTTCTAGTTTCTATGGATTATATTTCTCATTGTAAATTTTATAAATGATATGGTACAATAGGAATTGTGTGAGAACAATTATGAATCTTGTCTTTGACAGTACCAAAGTGAATGACATGCTCTTCATCATACTAACCCATCTCACGAAGTTCTGTGAAGTTTTGTGTGATTGAATTTTTCAATTTTTGGGTTAGATATCGATATAAGGAGAATAACGAGTGGAAAGACCCAAAGCTTGGGGATGCCGAAGGCAGCCAAGGTAATATTCAAGGAAGACTCAAGCGCCTAAGCATGGGGATGCCCCGGAAGGCATCCCCTCTTTCGTCTTCAAAACCATCGGTATACCTTACCTTACTCGGAGCTATATTTTTATTCGTCACATGATATGTGTTTTGCTTGGAGCGTATTTTCAATTTGCCTTTCTTTTTTGAATAAAATCATTGGATATGAAATCTTGAATGAGATAGAATCCTCCCATGACTAGTTAATTATTTGACAACTCATTGTCCTTCACTTATATCTTTTTGAGTAGTATGACATTTACTCACATGCTTCACGTATATCCTATGAGTAAATGGTTGAATGAACTGAATATCAGAAATCTGAATTTATATATATCTCATACGCTTATACCATGGGGATTAATGACTTCACAAGTAATAAGTATAGGTGGAAAATTTATTGAAAGTTAGCAAACGCAGTATTGGTCACTTGAACAATTCATGAAATAATATTGAAGGAAGAGAGATTTCACATATAAATATATTATCTTGGACATCTTTCGTAATTGTGAGCACTCATTAAAATATGAAAAGCTAAAAAGTTGATGTTGGACAAGGAAGACAACTTAATGGGTTCTGTTTTCCTATATCCAAATAGACGTTATATTGTCTTGGATCATCCAACATGTTGAGCTTGCCTTTACCTCTCATGCTAGCCAAATTCTTTGCACCAAGTAGAAATACTACTTGTGCTTCCAAACACCCCTTAAACCAGTTTTGCCATGAGAGTCCACCATACCTACCTATAGATTTAGTAAGATCCTTCAAGTAAGTTGTCATCAGTGCAAGCAATAAAAAATTTCTCTCTAAATATGTATGATCTATTAGTGCGAAGAAAATAAGCTTTTATACGAACTTGCGATATGGAAGAAATAAAAGCAATGAACTGCATAATAAATATCCTTATCACAAGTGGCAATATAAAGTGACGTTCTTTTTCGTTAAGATTTTCGGAATCCAACCATAAAAGCGTATGAAAACCTCTGCTTCCCTCTGCGAAGGGCCTATCTTTTGCTTTTATCTTATACCCTTATACAAGAGTCATGGTGATAGTCACCTATCCTTTTTACACTTTTTCCTTTGGCAAGAAATTTGTGTTGGAGCGATCCGGATATATATATCCACTTGGATGTAGGTTTTCATAAAGTATTATTGTTGACATTACTCTTGAGGTAAAAGGTCAGGAGGAGAGACTATAAGCCCCTATCTTTCTCTGTGTCCAATTAAAACTTTGAACCCAGAAATATCACGTGAGTGTTAGCAATTGTGAAATATTAAATGATAGTTGAGTATGTGGAGTTTGCTAAATCCAAACTCTTACATAGACCCTTCCTGAAAATAAGATGAATTGCAATTGTTTGATGACTAAGAGCATGGTTTGTTAGTTTTCAAGAAAGTTTATGATCTATACTTTATCATGCAAATAGCTTGTTACTTGATCATGATAAGTTTTATGAGTTGAGCTACTGCTATGATATATAATGATGCTAGTAAAGGTGATTGAAATTATCATTGATCAGACTTGTGCACTTACTAGCATTCACACTTCATAAATTATTTATTTTATCGTTTACCTACTTGAGGACGAGCAGGAATTAACCTTGGGAATGATGATACGTATCCAACATATCTATATTTTATGAAGTATTCATGCCATGTTTATAATATTTTTACATGATTTTGGTATGATTTGATTAGAACTAACCCGGACTGACGCTGTTTTCAGCAGAACTACCGGGGTGTTGTTTTTGTGTAGAAATAAAACTTCTCGGATTGCGCTGAAAATCAATGGAGCATATTTTTGGAAAATGTAAAAAATACTGGAACAAAAAGCTACTGGAGGGGAGTCCCGAGGCCACCACGAGGGTGGAGGCCCCCCCTAGGGCGTTCCCCCCGCCTCGTGGACTCCCTGTGGGGCTCCGGACATGAAACCAACACCAGCCCCTCCTATAAATCCAGAAAACCCCAGAACAGAAGAGAGATCAGAAGTTCCGCCGCCTCAAGCCTCTATAGCCACGAGAAATCAATCTAGGCCCTCTCCGGCACCCTGCCGGAGGGGGTCATCATCACCGGAGGCCATGGGGGATGATCTCGGAGGGGCCATCATCGCCATGAAGGCCAAGGATCAAAGGGAGAACCTCTCCCCATCCATGGGAGGGGGTCCTTGGAGAAGGAAGCGCAAGGGGAAGAACCTCTCCTCCTCTCTTTCGGTGGCGCCGGAGTGCCATCGGGAGGGGAATCATTGCCGCGGTGATCGTCTTCATCAACATCACCATCATCATCCCCATCCTCATCTCTTTTACGCGGTCCACTCTCCCGCACCCCTCTGTAATCCCTACTTGAACATGGTGCTTTATGCCACATATTATGATCCAATGATGTGTTGCCATCCTATGATGTTTTGAGTAGATATCCTTTGTCTTTGGGTTGATTGATGATCTAGACTGGTATGAGTAGTATGTTTTATTTTGGTGCTGTTCTATTGTCCCCTCCGTGTCGCGCAAGCATGAGGGATTCCTGCTGTAGGGTGTTGCAATACGTTCATGATTCGCTTATAGTGGGTTGCTTGAGTGACAGAAGCATAAACCCGAGTAACGGGGTTGTTGCGTATGCGATAAAGGGGACTTGATGCTTTAATGCTATGGTTGGTTTTTACCTTAATGATCTTTTAGTTGCGGATGCTTGCTAGAGTTCCAATCATAAGTGCATATGATCCAAGAAGAGAAAGTATGTTAGCTTATGCCTCTCCCTCGTCCTTCTTTCGCCGAGCCCCGTTACGCTGAAATCATGGCGGCCGAACTCCGGGCACCACCAAACCTCATCTACGGCCTTGTTTTTGGCAAGCTGCACATCCAACTCCACGACCTCTTGATGCGGGCGAGCTAGGGCTTCTCTATGGTGCCCAAACCGAGCAATGTAGCAAATGTCAGATACCAACCTCCGTGTTTTTGGGTCGCCGCTGGCAGAACTCCGGCAAGCCAACAAGGCAGTGTCATTAGTGGCTAATGAAGCCACTAACTAATCCCCTAACCCACTAATAGGTGGGCCCTATTGGCTAAGTAAACCTACTGTATCAATGACAACCAGGCTCCATGCTCTAATTAACCACATAATTTTCTTTAGGTTTAAATAAAACACCGTTTAAACTATTGTGCCACTAACATGTGGACCCCACACATCAGGTTTGACCCTAGCCGACCCAGTTGACTGCTGACGTCACTATGACACAATGCTGACATCATAAATACATTTACTAGAATTTTCATATTTGTAAATAAAATTGGAAATTTCAAAAAATGTTTAAAACATCTAAATTTCATAGAAATTCAACTATAACTCCAAATGAAATAATTTATACATGAAAAATTATAAAAATATATATGAAGAATCTATTTATGGCATTTTCATGCATGTTAAAGCAACTTATACTTGCTGATCATGTGAAATCAATTACAGGGGCATTTTAAATGCTTTGAACTATGATTGTAGCACTTTGAATTAGCCCAAATCATAGCATATTGCCATGACATAATCATGCATCATATTTTTGCATTGCATTGATTGTGTTGTTTCTTGTTTGTCGGTGTTTGTTCCCTCTCGATAGTAGATGATCCCACAGTTGTGATCTTCGACTCCGATGACGAACAGTACCATCTTCAAAAGTGCCAGGCAAGCAAAACCCCATTGAGCATTCCGATACGATCCCACTCTCTCGATGTTGCTCTCTTTTACTGCATTAGGACAACAATGATTCAACTGTTACTTGTTGCGATAGTTGAACCCATTCCTCTGCATGACCTGTCTTTGCCATAGTAAATAGTTGAAAACCCACTAGCATGAATAGGAGTTGTTTGAGCCATGATGTGCCTACTCATTCATCCTTGCACTGGTACAGTAACGTGCTATAAAAATGGTTTTTAACCCCTTTCCACGACGAGCTTTAAATCATTGTCTAGTTTGTGTGGGCGATAGGGGGGCCTTCCTACACGACCTAGAAACCGTTGGGGATAGGCGAGCAGCTACCACTACAAAAAAAAGACACATCTGTGACATTTTGGGCCGAATGATTTTTTTCTGTCATGCTTATGACACTTCTATGACGATAATTGTGACAAAACCCGTTATCATCATAGATGTTGTGGGCTCCTACTTCTATGACAAAAAATCATGACAAAAATGGGCTTTTCGTCTTGGGTGGGCCGGAGACACAACTGCATGACATTCTTTGGGTCGTCCATGACGGAAAAAACTGTGATAGAAGCGAGGGCGAGGAAAATATCAGGGTGTTCCCGGTTACAGTGGGTGGTCGAGGCCGAGCGATGCATGGTAGTTTGTGTGTTTCTCTCGTACACGCATGTGCATGGGTGCGAGGCATTGGGCGAACTGAACCCGAGCGATTACACTGCAGGCTACGCGTTATTGAACCCGAGCGATCGATCGATGGCTGTTAACTAAACCCGATCGAGCGATTCCTTCGCTACTGCTGCTAACTGAAGCCGATCGATGCTGCCTCTGGATGAACAGTGAGTGTTGTTTGGGGGTTTGGATGAACAGTTCCCGATGGGGATTGGGTGAATAGAACCCCGTGGTGTTGCCGCTAAATGAACAAGACCCCAATCAATCGAGCCGGTTGGGCTTGGATAAACAGGACCCCGTGGAGGGTTGGATGAACAGGACCCCGTGGAGGGAAGGTTGAACAGTAGCTAGTGGAGGGCTGGTTAAACAGTAACCTGTGGAGGGGTGGTTGAACAGGACCCCGTGGAGAGGGCTTGTTGAACAGTAGGCAGTGGAGGAGCGCGTGGTGGAGGCTGGATGAACAAGAGCCCGTGGATGAACAGTCGCAGGTGGAGGCTGGAGGAGGTCGACGGTGGATGAATAGTAGCCCGTGGAGGTTGGAGGAGGTCAACGTTAGAGATGAACAGTATCCCGTGGAGTCCTGTTTTGCGGTATGCCACACCCGTCCCGATGAACAGGACCCCCTTTTCAACCGTAGCGCTTCAACACAAGTCCATTTCCTCCGTTTTGTGGTACGCCACACCCCACCTGATCAACAGGACCCCTTTTCGACCCTAGGAACTCCAACAGAAGTTCATTTCCTCCATTTTGCGGTAGGTCGGACCCATCCAGATGAACAGGATCCCGTTTCGATCATGGCCGGTTGAACACAAGGTCGTTTCCTCCATTCTGTGGTACGCCAGGCCTCATTTCCATCCGCTGTTCCATCCAAGCCATCTGATGCACACGACGACGCATTCCATTCTGAACCAGTCGGTTGGCTCCCCATGAACACAATGATGACACAGTTTCTCCATTCCGACCCAGCCATGTACGCGAGCCTTGGCCGTACATGTCAGCCAGGGCCCTCGCTAACCTACCTGGCACGCTGAATATCGGATTACAGGTTCCGCAAACCCTTGAAAGGTTCAAACTTTGGGGTTCGTGCGGAGATCTCAACCTACCAGCCTTCCTACTCGTGATCCTCCTAAGCCTAGCGCGTCGAGCTTGAAGAGACACAAAGACACGACAGTTTATCCTGGTTCAGGCCACCTTGCGGTGTAATACACTACTCCAAGGTTTTGGTGGATTGCCTCGAAGGGCTGAGGATGAACTAGTACAGTAGATGAACTAGCCTCAGGAGGTGAGGTGTTCTTGAGCTCGAGAGAGCTGGTGAGGTGGTCAGGTCAGAATGGATCCGATCCCCCTCTATGGTGGTGGCTAAGTCCTATTTATAGTGGACTTGGTCCTCTTCCCAAATGTTGGCGAGAAGGGATCCCACAACGACCTGAGTTGAAAGGGGACAAGTAGTACAACTTATTCTGACAAATGTGGTCTCGTCTGCTGAGGGAGTCCCGGACTAGGGGGTGTCCGGATAGCCGAACTATCATGGTCGGCCGGACTCCAAGATTATGAAGATACAAGATTGCAGACTTCGTCCCGTGTCCGGATGGGACTTTCCTTGGCGTGGAGGGCAAGCTTGGCGATACGGATATGTAGATCTCCTACCATTGTAACCGACTTTGTGTAACCCTAGCCCTCTCCGGTGTCTATATAAACCGGATGACTTTAGTCCATAGGACGAACAACAATCATACCATAGGCTACCTTCTAGGGTTTAGCCTCCTTGATCTCGTGGTAGATCCACTCTTGTAACACACATCATCAATATTAATCAAGCAGGACGTAGGGTTTTACCTCCATCAAGAGGGCCCGAACCTGGGTAAAACATCGTGTCCCTTGTCTCCTGTTACCATCCACCTAGACGCACAGTGCGGGACCCCTACCCGAGATCCGCCGGTTTTGACACCGACATTGGTGCTTTCATTGAGAGTTCCTCTGTGCCGTCACCATCAGGAAGGATGCCTTTCCCCGTATTTAAAGATGGCACCATCGTCAAGGGAGCTTTGGCCGCCGGCCAGACTATCCGGCTAGGCGGTTTTCTTATGACCGCCTATTCGGCCACCGCTCCGACAATGACCTCTCAGGTCATTAAAAGCGATCTTCACGTCAGCTCGGAATTCGCCGAGCAGCTAGATCCGATTGAGCTCTCCTCCGTAAACGAGCTCTTGGATCGCATCGCCCCCCTAGGAGTCGCTACCGACTACGATCAGATTGGGCTTAAAACCGACCTGAGAGAAATTAACTCTCCCCAGGTTACCCACCATGTTGTTGTGGTAGAGGAACAATGCGGCGACTCTTCTTCTATGTTAAAAACCAACTATGTCCAGATTCCTGATCCCTCCATGCCGGATTCCCGCGGAGGGACAGACGCTAATCAAATACTGAACCTAAAGTCAGGCATCGGACCAGATTTGTTGGAAAGCGTTCAGCAAACCAAGCTTCCGAATCCGGAAGCTTCTTGGCCTTTGAGCCTCAGATCGGGCGGGGTTCCGAACTTAATTCCACCCGCCCACCCAAACATAAGCGATCTATCTCAAATACGGCAAGAGCCCGATGAAACAGTACATCATTACTGGGCCAGATTCCTCCTGGTTATGAATAGGATAAAGGACTGCCTTGAAGAAAGCGCGATTTCAATCTTCTGCAACAATTGCACGGACAAGGGAATCATAAACGCCATCAGTCGTCGCGAAGTTACACACTTCGCCGACCTAGCGACCATTGTACAAAAATACTGCGCGATGGAGAGTGCCTGGAAAACCGAAACTAGGTTTTGGGACAATCCGGCCCTGAATACAACCCCAGTCCGAAATAAAAGGGTGCGACATACTCAAGCACCTGGGTTAAAAACCAAAAAGCAAAAAACCCCTAAAGGGTACGGAACCATACTGGAGAGACGGCTCAACGGACCCTGCAAAATCCACAGTACGGAAGGCGCCACTCCAACACATAGCCTTGGAGCATGTTGGATACTACGGCAGGTGGCCAAAAGTGGCGAAGGCTTTTTAGCCCCGGGCAACCAGCCCAGCAGTACCAGTATGGTATTAACAGTCTTCGAGACTTTCGCATCAAATAACATGCGGAAACGAACAATCTGCAGCCTCGCCGAAGTCTACCAAGTAGCAACAACAAATCCATGGAGCGACACGGCTATCACCTTCAATGCCAGCGACGAACCTAAATTCCGAACAGCTAGAGCACCAGCCGCATTGGTCCTCAGTCCGATAGTGGACGGCTTTTGTCTTACCAAGGTACTCATGGATGGCGGCAGTGGATTAAACCTCATCTACGAGGAAACCCTTCAAAAAATGGAAATTGACTGCAGCCACATTGAGCGAAGCAGCACAACCTTCAGGGGAATAATCCCTAGTCGAGAAGTACGCTGCACAGGAAAAATCACACTAGATGTAGTGTCTGGCTCGCCGGACAATTACAGGTCCGAAGAGGTCACGTTCCAAGTGGCCCCATTCGGCAGTGGATATCACGCTCTGTTAGGGCGAGAGGCATTCACAATCTTCCAAGCTATACCCCATTACGGGTACATGAAGCTCAAAATGCCCGGACCTAATGGAATGATCACTCTCGCCAGTGATCCAGATATAGCACTCCGTGCCGAAAATAAGAGAGCCGCACTGGCCCTAGAGGCATTATCCGAAGCCCTAGCGGCAGAGGAACTAACTGCGCTGCACTCCATGGTGGATAGGGGCGATGTGATACTCGATAACAGGTCCAAGTCCACCTCTTTTAAACCAGCAGACGAAATAGTGAAATTTCAGGTCCATCCAACGGACCCCACAAAGACGGCATCCATTAGGGCACAATTAAATCCTGATGTAGAAGCCGCACTATGAGAATTCCTTCGGGAAAATTGGGACATTTTTGCCTCACACCCTTCAGACATGCCAGGAATCCCACGCAGGCTGGCAGAGCACAGCCTAAATATCCTAAAAGGATTCAAGCCAGTCAAACAAGCTCTTCGGCGATTTTCCGAACTCAAAAGACAGGCAATGGGAGAGGAGCTAGCCAAACTCTTAGAAGCCGGATTCATCAGAGATATAAAACATCTGGACTGGCTAGCCAATCTAGTAATGGTACCAAAAAAGGACAAATCCTGGCGCCTCTGCATCGACCAAATCATCGATGCTACCGTAGGGCACGATTTGTTGTGCTTCCTTGATGCATACTCCGGATACCATCAAATCAAGATGGCGGAAAAAGACCAGGCAGCAACGGCATTCATTACTCCATATGGGTCATTCTGCTTCAACACAATGCCCTTCGGACTCAAAAACGCCGCGCAACATATCAGCGCATGATTCAGACATGTCTGGCTACCCAGATAGGCAAAACATTAGAGGCATACGTAGACGATGTGGTCGTCAAGACCAAACACGTTGAAACTCTAGTAGATGACTTTAGGGTAACATTTGACAACCTGCGAGCATATGACATTAAGCTCAACCCGGAAAAATGTGTCTTTGGGGTACCAACCGGAAAGCTTTTGGGCTTCATTATATCCGGTAGAGGAATTGAAGCAAACCCAGCCAAGATCCGATCTCTGTCACAATTGGATATCCCAAAAGACCTCAAGCAAATACAAAAACTAACTGGGTGCGTAGCGGCTCTAAGCCGCTTCATCTCCCGTTTGGGAGAAAAGGCTCTGCCCCTCTATCGCCTCCTCCGGCGCACCGAACACTGCGAATGGACGGATGCTACCACGGCCGGACTCGAAGATATCAAGGCCATACTGGCAACAAATCCGGTCCTAGCCGCGCCCAACCTGGGCGAACCTATGTTATTATATATCGCAGCAACACATCAAGTTGTCAGCGCGGTACTCGTCGTCGAACGAGAAACAGAAGGGCACAGATTCCCTCTTCAAAAACCAGTGTACTACGTATCCACTATCTTAACTCCATGCAAGTCCCGGTACCCACATTATCAAAAGATAGCGTATGCGGTGTTCATGGCATCCCGGAAGCTGTGACACTACTTTCAAGAGTGTTCCATAACGGTGGCCTCCGAAGTACCTCTCAACGATATTATAAACAATCGCGACGCAGCGGGCAGGATTGCAAAATGGGCCATTGAGCTCTTACCATTTGACATAACCCACAAACCACGGTGAGCTATAAAGTCGCAAGTTCTGGCTGACTTCGTCGCCGAATGGACCGAAGCCGAACTCCCTAAAGAGTATGGCGCGTACTCCAATTGGATCATGCATTTCGACGGATCCAAAATGTTGGCTGGCTTGGGGGCTAGCGTCGTCTTGACGTCCCCAACTAGAGACACAGTCCAATACGTACTTCAAATAATGTACATGGACTCCAACAACGCAGCCGAATACGAGGCCCTTCTACACGGCCTCCGGATGGCAATCTCCATGGGCATTCAACGCCTAGAGGTGCGCGGGGATTCAAACCTCACAATATCCCAAGTAAATGGAGACTTTGACGCCAAAGATCCGAAAATGGCAGCTTACCGCAACGCCGTCCTAAAAATGTCAGCTCAGTTCGAAGGACTCAAATTCCACCATGTAGCCCGGGATAATAACCAGGCAGCAGACGTGTTGGCACGCATCGGCGCAAAACGCGACGCCCTCCCTCCAAACATCTTCCTGGAACGGCTCTTTAAGCCATCCGTATTATGGGAAGAGGAGTCCGGAAATAACAATCCGGAGCCAGCTGCATCACCTAACTCAGACCACTCTGACACAATCAGTGGCTCAGCTAATGAAATAACACCTTCAGCCCGTGAAATAATGGCAATAATTGCCCCATGGATGGAACCATTCCTAGCCTACTTAATCAGGCAGGAACTTCCTGAAGACCAAAATGAGGCCCGCTGCATAGTTCGGCGATCTAAAGCCTACAAGGTCCATGAGGGAGAACTTTATAAAAAAGCACAACCGGAGTCCTTCAAAGATGTATCTCCGAAGAGGAAGGGCGAAACCTCCTGGCTGAAATTCACGCCGGACTCGGCGGGCACCACGTGTAGCCCAGGCCCTTGTAGGCAAGGCCTTCCGTACAGGATTTTATTGGCCGACAGCCCGGGCAGATGCTCAGGACTTAGTCCAACGATGCGTCGATTGCCAGCTCTTTGCTAATCAGAGCCACATGCCACCCACCGCCCTCAAAACTATACCCATCACCTGGCCGTTCGCGGTCTGGGGGCTTGACATGGTTGGAACCCTTAAAGGGGGAACCCACAAGCACAAATACTTATTGGTCATGGTGGACAAATTCACCAAATGGATTGAGGCCAAGCCGGTTAAAACGGCAGAATCCGGACCTGTGATAGACTTCATATCTGAGGTAGTACACCGTTTTGGCGTCCCCCACAGCATCATCACTGATAACGGCACGAATTTCATGGCCGAAGAGGTTAAACTCTGGTGCAAAAACATGGGCATCAAGCTCGACTACGCTTCAGTCTATCACCCCCAAACTAACAGTCAAGTCGAGCGAGAAAATGGTCTAATCATGAGCGGCATCAAACCCAGACTAGTGCGGTCCCTCAAGGAATCTAACACGCACTGGGTAGAGGAGCTCAACTCCGTACTCTGGGGGCTATGGACCACGCCAAACCGAACTACCGGGTTCACACCATTTTTTATGGTGTACGGCGCAGAGGCAGTTCTGCCCTGCGATATAAGTCATGACTCACCTCGCGTGCGCATGTACAAAGAAAGAGAAGCCGAGTTGGATCGGCAGGACAGTTTGGACGCCTTAGAAGAGGAGCGGGACGTGGCAAAAGCTCGTTCCGCATTGTATCAGCAGCAGGCTCGAAGTTATCAAAGCAGAGAAGTACGGGCCAAAACTTACAATGTTGGCGAACTTGTTCTACGCCTGCCGGACAAGAAAAAGGACAAACTTAAGCCCAAGTGGGAAGGTCCCTTCATCATCGACCAAGTCCTGACCGGTGGAGCATACCGTCTACGTAACGTATCTGACAATCGACTCGAGCCGAACCCATGGAACGCAGCCCGTCTCCGAAGATTCTACGCCTAACGCCGGACTCAGAGTTCGTCTCACTCCTCCGTCCACCTTTTTACATTTTCACTGTCTCTTGTCCCCCTCCTTCTTCCCACTTTTTTTTCAATACCTTTTATAGGCTGATTTGCGCATTGATTCGCACACACTTGATGTGCTCCTAGCACTCATTATACCTGGGGGCTTCTTTAACAGAAGCTTATTTATACTTCCACATGTACCTTTTATTCACCATTATATGCATCGATATGACTTAAGTTTTGGCCAAGCTAGGTTGCCTGGCTCCTGTGCTTACCCCTACGTTCCCGATTGTTCGGCTAGGAGGTAAAGGGAGCACCTCTGCGATTGTTACTGCCGGGTCAGCCGGATGTGTACCTCATACTGGGTGAAGCCGAAAGCTAGCGTTCTTAAGAGAATATTCGGTCGGTGACTTGAAAGATGATTTATTACTTACTTATTTATCTGCCCCCAGATGCTTTTTCTGCTATTTTCGCAGTCCAGACATGCACTTTACGGCATGCCTCCCAGGGAAAGGAACCCTTAACAGAACTTTTCTCCCTGGAAGATGTTTCTTACAAACCATGTAATATAACATAGCTAGTTGGGCACTTGTCTGATAAAGCAATTATGACCCCGACGCCTTGTCTCCATGCATGCCCCGGTTCTTTTATAACCGTAAGGGTATTCGGACACACTCCGGACTGTTGGGTCCCGAGGTTGAAGCGAAAAGGTCCGCAAAGACAAACGATCTACAATCCGGCTAGAAGGCATTCTATATGTCATTTCAAAATTACATCGTCAAACTGACTGATTGTGCTCCTCTTCAATCCCATCTAACATGCTGTTTAATTTACAGTCATGTTGGGAATATTTCGCGGCCAGCTCTACTTGGCCGTACATCAAGCTCACAGGGATCTCCTTCCCATCAGGCCCCACAGGTCCGACCTCGGCCATGTGGTTTGGGTCAGCCTTCGGGTACCGCGTCTTCACCATGGCCCAGGCCTCCCTGGTGCCTTGACAGCAAGCTGATATCTTCCACAGACGGAGGCGTCACCGTACTCCCTGAAGCTTCTCAGGTAGGGAGACGGAAGGCCATAAGGCCTGAACGACGCCACTCATCGCCTGCCGAACACGTTCGAGCAGTTGCACCAGCTCGGGAAGTTGGTCACCCGTTGAATTGGGCATTTCCTCCGCAGGGCGACCTGTGAGCACACCTAAAGACACATTTCTGTCAATCGACTTCCTCGCCGAATTCTTCTTTTCAAAGGAATTTGCTCAAGCACTTACTATAAATGCTGCGACGAAGCCGCTGATTCTCCTTCACGGAGCCAGACAGCTGGGCCCGAACACCTTTCAGCTCTTCTCCTAGCTGGGTGGGGCATCCTGGAGCTTGTTCCTCTCCTGCTGCACCTTCATAAGCACCCTCTCGCCGGCCTTTAGCTGACGCAGTAGCTGTTGCTCGTCCGGATCTAGTCCGACGCCCTCTGCAATATTATTGTCAGATTTACGCACACGCCGCACTTTGTTAACTACTTATCTTTTCGAAGAACGTATTACCAGCGGGGGTCTCTGTGGCCCCCCCTGTGGCGGCTAGTGCGGCCTCAAGTTGGGCCTTGCACTCTTGAAGCTCCTAGGACAGGTGGGTATTCTTCTCCTTAAGATCCTGCATAATAAATGATCCTTAAATCAGCTATTTTAACTATTTTAAGTCTCGGGGGCTACTGGCATATATAACTATTAAAATTAATTACCCGTATGTCCTTCACATACTGCTCTGTGGCTCTAGTTAAACCATCTTGAGTGGCACGGAGGTGCGCGTCTCCTGCCTCAAAGGCATTCAATGCCTCCGGGGAGAAACACACGTCACGAAGAACTGTCCGGTGACGCCTGCGATTCATGGCGCTCTCCACCTCAGACCGGGTGGCGGACATCCTGTCGGCATCCTCCGTCGGAGGAACATCCGGCTCATGCCTTGTGTTCACCTCCCCTTCCGGACCACGCGATGGAGCGTGGCTGGCGGAGGCTTGATTGGCAACCTCTCCGGACACTGTCCGGCGAGTGCTCTTTCTCCTGGAAAAGTTATGAGCATTAATATACCTCCTAGGGATCCTTCCCTTAAAAAAAACGGTGCGCCGTACCGTTGCGGCGACGTTTTGATTTGTGTCGCACTCCTCTTCCGCCTGCTGGGCCGAACTGACCCTTGCTGGTCAGCCGCCGGAGGTTCGGCTTCTCGCCTTAAAGGCACCTCCTGCGATGCATCATCAGTATAGGATGGTCAGAATTGAGTATGGATCAAATGATTGTGTCAAGACCTCGGTCGTAGTCACCTGGGAGGCCAGAAACAAATCGGGGTAGTCTGCCGTAATGGCGACTAGGGCATTGTCCATGCTAAGTTGGTGGAACACCCCGTCAATCAGCTCCACCTTTATGTACGGATCCTCTTCGGAGGCCGGATCAAGGGATCGTTCTGAATCCTCGGGCTATGGAGTTAGGATTTGTATGCCCTCCACGTCCCGGCGCAGCTCCTGCATCGACATCACAAAGTAAGATACTTGACTTTGGAAGTATGGATCGGGTAGATAAACGTCCGCTTACCCAGCTCCGTGGGTTATTCATGGAGAATCCATTCAATGGGTTCGTGCGGAGGAAGTCCTCCTCCTCCCCCTTGTACAAGCCAGACAGGATCTTTGCCAGATCGGCTGCCGAGCCCAGCCCTCTGCGGCCATGACGGGTGGCATCGTCTTCCCCGTTGAAATCCCACATAGGGTGGCCCCTATATTGGAGTGGCTGCACCCCTCGCATAATGCACGTGGCCATGATTCCAATCATGGTCAATCCGGAGTGGGCCAGTAACCTAATCCGTCCCATCAGATAATGGACGCTCCCATCATCCTCTCGTTGAGGGCTCCGCGTGCGCCAACTCAGGCGTTTCTTCAAGGGAGCATTGCTGAACTCCGGGAGGCCGATCAGAACTGGATCCGGCAGAGGAGCGTCCTCCATGTAGAACCATTCCGAAGGCCAGTCTTCGGACACCTTCTTCGGGGTGCCAGATAGATATCCGGTCCCGGCTATGCGCCATATTTCGGCTTCGCCCACTTGATATATCGACCCCTCGTAAGAACGGGGTACGAGGCAAAACAATCTCTTCCACAGCGCAAAAAGGGCCCGATGCCCAGGAACAGCTCGCAAAGAGCTAGGAAGCCCACGATGTGCAAAATGGAGGCAGGTGTGAGGTGGTGAAGCTGGAGTCCGTAGAACTCTAGGAGCCCCCTGAGAAACGGATGTATGGGAAATCCGAGTCCCCTTATTAGATAAGGGACGAAGCATACCCGCTCTCCTTTGGAAGGGTTGGGGACGCTCTCCGCCTGCTTTCCACCCCTGAAGGTGGCCAGTCCGGCTCGAACCGGAACCATGAAAGCTGGGGGAAGATATCCCTCGGTTGGGAGCGCCACTAGCTCGCTGTGTGGAACTAAGCATCTCCCCAAATCTCCTGGCTTAGGGCTGGGAGCGCGAGAGGAGGAGCCGCGTTGACTATCCATGATGGAATGGATTTTTGTCAGAGGCGCTTCGATGAGAACTTGCGGATGGAGGATGGTGTGAGCTGGATCTAGATCCTTGCCTCTCTTATAGGCGGCTCGTTCGCACGGCTAGGGGGTAAAATGTAAAAATACCCTAGCTTTTCACATTCATATGACACGTGGAAGAAGGCCATTATTGGGCGTAGAAGCCAAGGAGCGCAACATTTATAAGGAAGCCGGACACTATTCGACAGGAACATGAAGTTTGAAGGAGAACCCGCCTTGCAACACCGAAGACAATATACGCGCTGGACTCGTCGTCGCTGAAGCCCGGTTCGGGGGCTACTGAGGGAGTCCCGGACTAGGGGGTGTCCGGGTAGCCGAACTATCATGGTCGGCCAGACTCCAAGATTATGAAGATACAAGATTGAAGACTTCGTCCCATGTCCGGATGGGACTTTCCTTGGCGTGGAGGGCAAGCTTGGCGATACGGATATGTAGATCTCCTACGATTGTAACCGACTTTGTGTAACCCTAGCCCTCTCCGGTGTCTATATAAACCAGATGGCTTTAGTCCATAGGACAAACAACAATCATACCATAGGCTAGCTTCTAGGGTTTAGCCTCCTTGATCTCGTGGTAGATCCACTCTTGTAACTCACATCATCAATATTAATCAAGCAGGACATAGGGTTTTACCTCCATCAAGAGTGCCCGAACCTGGGTAAAACATCGTGTCCCTTGTCTCCTGTTACCATCCGCCTAGACGCACAGTTCGGGACCCCCTACCCGAGATCTGCCGGTTTTGACACCGACACCTGCGAAAAGCCCTTGGTCGTGATGCTGCGGTGGGCACGGTGATGACCTCTGTCCTGCCGTCTTGGTGGTCTTGGTCTTGTTGCAACAGAATGGAAACCTTGGGCTGATTCCTGGGGACTCCGCGCCTGTGGCATGCCTCCCTTGCACCAAAGAGGAAACTGGCGCTCTGCACTCGCTGGCGCCCACTTGGCCTTGGTCGTCATGGCTCACATCAGCTGAGCCTCGTGAGGTGCACCTTGCATAGAACTCTCCGCCCCTCGGGAACCAGCCACCAAACGGAGTGCAATTGATGTGCCAATTTTTGATGATTTTTATGGACCAAAAGAAGCCCGTGGAGTGAAATAGTTGGACCAGAAGAGTCCCACGCTGCACCCCCCTGGGCGCGCCCCCTGCCTCGTGGACAGCCTGGAGACCCCCCTAACTTATTCCCGACGCCAAAAATTCCTATAAATACTGAAACCTCCAGAAAATAACCTAAATCGGGAGTTCCGCACTGCAAGCCTCTGTAGCCACCAAAAACCAATCGGGGCTCTGTTCTGGCACCCTGCTGGAGGGGGGATCCCTCATCAGTGGCCATCTTCATCATCCCGGTGCTCTCCATGACTAGGAGGGAGCAGTTCACCCTCAGGGGTGGGGGTATGTACCAGTAGCTATGTGTTTGATCTCTCTCTCTCTCTCGTGTTCTTGATTTGGCACGATCTTGATGTATCGCGAGCTTTGCTATTATAGTTGGATCTTATGATGTTTCTCCCCCTCTACTCTCTTGTAATGGATTGAGTTTTCCCTTTGAAGTTATCCTATTGGATTGAGTCTTTATGGATTTGAGAACACTTGATGTATGTCTTGCATGTGCTTATCTATGGTGACAATGGGATATTCACGTGATCTACTTGATGTACGTTTTGGTGATCAACTTGCGGATTCAATGACCTGGTGAAGCTATGCATAGGGGTTGGCACACGTTTTTGTCTTGACACTTGGTAGAAACTTTGGGGCACTCATTGAAGTACATTGTGTTGGTTGAATAGATGAATCTGAGATTGTGTGATGCATATCATATAATCATACCCACGGATACTTGAGGTGACATTGGAGTATCTAGGTCACATTAGGGTTTTGGTAGATTTGTGTCTTGAGGTGTTATTCTAGTACAAACTCTATGATATAATGAACGGAAAGAATAGCTTCTTGTTATTTTACTACAAACTCTTGAATAGATCAATCAGAAAGGATAACTTTGACGTGGTTTCGTACCCTACAATAATCTCTTCGTTTGTTCTCCGCTATTAGTGACTTTGGAGTGAATCTTTGTTGCATGTTGATGGATTGTTATATGATCTAATTATGGTTGCAGGGTTGTTTGAGAGAGACCATCTTCATCCTACACCTCCCACGGATTCATAAACCTTAGGTCATCCACTTGAGGGAAAATTGCTACTGTCCTACAAACCTCTACACTTGGAGGCCCAACAACATCTACAAGGAGAAGGTTGCGTAGTAGACATCAAGCTCTTTTCTGGCATTGTTGCCGGGGGGGGTGAGTGCTTGAAGGTATATCTTTAGATCTTACAATGGAATCTTTTTATTTCTTGTTTTATCACTAGTTTAGTCTATAAAAGAAAACTACAAAAAATTGGAATTGAGTTTGCCTCATACGCTTCATCTTTTTAATATCTTTCGTGAGAATGATGGTAGGGAAAATTGTGCTCAAGTGGTAGAAGAAGAAGTCTATAAAATGTTTGGTACTAAATCTTTGAATGATGAGCATGATTGCAATGCTGTTAGTATGAACTCTTTGAATATCCATAGTACTAATGATGATTGCACTAGTCATGATGAAAATGTCTCCTATAAGTATGTTAACTTTTGTGGAATACATAGAGCTTGCAAGTACACACCAAATAGGGAAGTTATATTTTGCTAGAGGCATAAGTATTTGGAAACTAAATGGTTGCAAGAAAGGCTAGATGATTGTGCTGAAAGATTTAAAATTTATCGCCATCCTTGTAAACTTTGCAATGAACATGGTCATTTAAATCTCCAATGCAAATTGTTTCATGATTGAATCGTGTCCAAAAGGTGTGATAACTTGATTACCCTTGAGCATCATAAAGAGCTTAGTCTTATTATGGGGTATGAAGAAATGAAACGTATAACTGATTCCAAAATTTAATCTTGATAGATTTCTTGATTTTCATCTAGAAGAAATTTATATGTATTGTGCGGTAATTGCATTGAAAATCATTATATTGCCAATTATATAAAGAAAATAAAGCAAATAGAAGATGAAGAGATTACTAATAAAAGGTGGTCTTGGTCTTGTTGCACCAGAATGGAAACCTTGGGCTGTTTCCTGGGGACTCCGTGCCTGTGGAATGCCTCCCTTGCACCAAAGAGGAAACTGATGCTCTGCGCTCGCTGGCGCCCACTTGGCCTTGGTCGTCATGGCTCACATCAGCTAAGCCTCGTGAGGTGCACCTTGCATAGAACTCTCCGCCCCTCGGGAGCCAGCCTGAAGAGGCCGATCCCCTCGGGGGTCTTGGCATCGTCCGCCTCGCGAGGATTGGCCCCTCGTGTTTGTCTTGAGTTGTTGATGTCGAAGCTGGGCCGTACCAGGCCATCGATGGAGCCACATGGTGGGCCGCAGGCAGGCAAGTTTGGATACCCCCATATCTAGAACGTCGACAATAGTCCCCGGGCCCAAGGCGCGCTCGGACTTGGCTTCCAGGCGAAGCCTAAGGGCAAGTGTGGAGCGTTGTTGGCCCTAACCGCCTGCGGCCTTGATGACGCATGGCGATTGATGGGACGTGGGCGTCTCCACTTCCCCATGCTACCTCGGCAACTGTTCGACTTGAAGGGACGATGCCGGTATGCAAAAGATCATCATGGCGCGAGGTCGTGGAGGCCGGCGGTAGGCCTTCCCTGAATATAAATGTGGAGGAGGGGGACAACCCCCGCTCATCTCTCCTTCGCCTTCCTGTCGCCCGCTTCTTCTTCTTCTTTGTCTTGCTTCCATGGCGTCGCCGAGGAGGTTTTCGGTGGCCCAGAAGGGGAAAGCTTCCAAGGAGGAAACAACCTTTCCGCATCCCAAGAGAGGCTGCAGCCGTCCTCGTAAGCACCCCACGGCCCTTGCGGCGGCCCCCAGGGGCGCGGGCGCGCACCCCCAAAGCAGGCATTTCTCTTGGTGCCTGTGAGGGCACCTCTTCTCATGGCGGGGGCCACCGGCTTCGGAGCAGCCCCCATGACGATGGGAGACGCACCGTGATCGTGCACCCTCTTCAGCCGCGCTTTTCTTCGCTGGACGTGCTCCCTGAGTTTGTGGTGTGGTCGGAGAGCCCGGCCGGCACCTCGCTCCGGCTCCCGAGTTTCTTCTCCGACGAGCTTCCGTCCTCGGGGCTCGATGGTCTCTGGCTGCAGGCTGACGGCTGCTGCAGCAGAGCTTCGTGGGTCAGGGCTGAGGTTGCCGCCTCTAGCAGCATGGTCCTGACTCGCGGCTGGCAGACGTTCGCCCACACGTGAGGCCTGGGCAGAAGGTGCACCCTGCACTTCAAGTATGACGACCTGGCGACCCTCTACGTGAGGGTGTTCAAGGAGGACGGCCGTCGTGTGGGGTGCTGCCTGGGGGACGGCAGCAACGACGAGGGTGGCGAAGGTGAGCATGGCCTTGGCGGTGCATGCTCCTCTTCTCGCGATGGTAGCTCTTCTTCAGATGAGAGCTCGAGCAGTTCTGGCTACGACCGGCCCCCACGTCTTCACGCTCGGGTCGAGGATGGTGGTGGTTCGTCCCGCCACAGCACTCTAGTGAAGCTGGAGAGGAGTCTGGCGTGAGTCTGGGGGCTGCCAAACTCGGACTCAAGACCGGCCGCAGCCCCAGGTCACCTATGGGGGAACTGCTGGAGGGCCGGGCCACCTTGAGGCGCTGCTTCAGGATGTTGCGCTGGTGCTGGGTTCATATGTGATACGTCTCCAACGTATCTATAATTTTTGATTGTTCCATGCTATTATATTATCCATCTAGGATGTTTTATATGCATTTATATGCTATTTTATATGATTTTTGGGACTAACCTATTAACCTAGAGCCCGGTGCCAATTTCTATTTTTTTCCTTGTTTTTGAGTTTTACAGAAAAGGAATACCAAACGGAGTGCAATTGATGTGCCAATTTTTGATGATTTTTATGGACCAAAAGAAGCCCGTGGAGTGAAATAGTTGGACCAGAAGAGTCCCACGCTGCACCCCCCTGGGCGCGCCCCCTGCCTCGTGGACAGCCCGGAGACCCCCCCTAACTTATTCCCGACGCCAAAAATTCCTATAAATACTGAAACCTCCAGAAAATAACCTAAATCAGGAGTTCCGCACTGCAAGCCTCTATAGCCACCAAAAACCAATCGGGGCTCTGTTCTGGCACCCTACTGGAGTGGGGATCCCTCATCAGTGGCCATCTTCATCATCCCGGTGCTCTCCATGACTAGGAGGGAGTAGTTCACCCTCGGGAGTGAGGGTATGTACCAGTAGCTATGTGTTTGATCTTTCTCTCTCTCTCGTGTTCTTGATTTGGCACGATCTTGATGTATCGCGAGCTTTGCTATTATAGTTGGATCTTATGATGTTTCTCCCCCTCTACTCTCTTGTAATGGATTGAGTTTTATCTTTGAAGTTATCCTATCGGATTGAGTCTTTATGGATTTGAGAACACTTGATGTATGTCTTGCATGTGCTTATCTATGGTGACAATGGGATATTCACGTGATCTACTTGATGTACGTTTTGGTGATCAACTTGCGGGTTCAATGACCTTGTGAACCTATGCATTGGGGTTGGCACACGTTTTTGTCTTGACACTTGGTAGAAACTTTGGGGCACTCATTAAAGTACATTGTGTTGGTTGAATAGATGAATCTGAGATTGTGTGATGCATATCATATAATCATACCCACGGATACTTGAGGTGACATTGGAGTATCTAGGTCACATTAGGGTTTTGGTTGATTCGTGTCTTGAGGTGTTATTCTAGTACGAACTCTATGATATAATGAACGGAAAGAATAGCTTCTTGTTATTTTACTACAAACTCTTGAATAGATCAATCAGAAAGGATAACTTTGACGTGGTTTCGTACCCTACAATAATCTCTTCGTTTGTTCTCCGCTATTAGTGACTTTGGAGTGACTCTTTGTTGCATGTTGATGGATTGTTATATGATCTAATTATGGTTGCAGGGTTGTTTGAGAGAGACTTTCTTCATCCTACACCTCCCACAGATTCATAAACCTTAGGTCATCCACTTGAGGGAAATTTGCTACTGTCCTACAAACCTCTACACTTGGAGGCCCAACAACATCTACAAGGAGAAGGTTGCGTAGTAGACATCAAGCTATTTTCTGGCGTTGTTGCCGGGGAGGTGAGTGCTTGAAGGTATATCTTTAGATCTTACAATGGAATCTTTTTATTTCTTGTTTTATCACTAGTTTAGTCTATAAAAGAAAACTACAAAAAATTGGAATTGAGTTTGCCTCATACGCTTCATCTTTTTAATATCTTTCGTGAGAATGATGGTAGGGAAAATTGTGCTCAAGTGGTAGAAGAAGAAGTCTATAAAATGTTTGGTACTAAATCTTTGAATGATGAGCATGATTGCAATGTTGTTAGTATGAACTCTTTGAATATCCATAGTACTAATGATGATTGCACTAGTCATGATGAAAATGTCTCCTATAAGTATGTTAACTTTTGTGGAATACATAGAGCTTGCAAGTACACACCAAACAGGGAAGTTATATTTTGCAAGAGGCATAAGTATTTGGAAACTAAATGGTTGCAAGAAAGGCTAGATGATTGTGCTGAAAGATTTAATATTTATCGCCATCCTTGTAAACTTTGCAATGAACATGGTCATTTAAATCTCCAATGCAAATTGTTTCATGATTGAATCGTGTCCAAAAGTTGTGATAACTTGATTACCCTTGAGCATCATAAAGAGCTTAGTCTTATTTTGGGGTATGAAGAAATGAAACGTATAACTGATTCCAAAATTTAATCTTGATAGATTTCTTGATTTTCATCTAGAAGAAATTTATATGTATTGTGCGGTAATTGCATTGAAAATCATTATATTGCCAATTATATAAAGAAAATAAATCAAATAGAAGATGAAGAGATTACTAATAAAAGGGAAGTTGTTTGCTCAAAACTTCCCAATATCCTCCTATTATTTCTTATGATGAATCAGGTAACGAGAAGGAGCCTTCTATCCAACCAATCTCATTAATAAGGAGCTCCAAAAAGAGGTTTAACCCCACACATGATGTGAAGAAGAAAAAGAAAAGACAGAGAAGTAAAGGTAAAAAGGTACCCCTCTCAAATGATGTTGCTCCTACTACTCATTGTGATGATGATAATTGCTATACTATTGGTGCTATCCATACTATTAATGATGAGAGTGATTATGCTTATGATATGAAAAGGCCCAAGCTTGTAGATGCTATGTTTGATGAGAATATATTTGCTGCAATTAATGTTTTTCCCAAGCTTGGGGATACTATGCTTAATGAAGATGACATTTTTAGCCTCCCAAGTTTCGATGAGCAAATTTATTCTTATGATAGCATGCCTCCTACCTATGATGATTATATTGATGAAAGTGGGTTTGGAAGAGTGTCAACTTTAGGAAGTAATGATCCCACTATTTTGGAGGGTGTTGAATCTTATAATATTTATGGAAGTGGATTTGGAGAGGTCATGACTTTATTTAGTGATGAATCCACTATCTTGGAAGAGGTCTCAATTGATTGTGATGAGAACAAAGTTGCTACTTATGATGATTATTGTGATGACACTTATGCTATAAAAAGTAGTGATGATTATATTTGTAAAACTTGTCATGATCATGATTACCCTTTTTCTGAACATTACTCTTAATATGGAAACAATTTATAATATTCGAGTCTCTTATGATACTCCCACTATTCATGAGAAGTGATTTGCTTATGTGGAGAGTAGTAAATTTTCTATGCTTGTAGATCATGAAAGGAATGGCTTATCTGATGGTTATATTGTTGAATTCATTCATGATATTACTGAAAATTATTATGAGGGAGGAACATATGCTTGTAGGAATTGCAATAATATAAAGTTTCCTCTCTATGTGCTTAAAATCTTGAAGTTATGCTTGTTTAGACTTCCTATGCTAGTTGATTATTGTTCCCATAAGTTGTTTGCTCACAAAATCCCCATGCATAGGAAGTTGGTTAGACTTAAATGTGCTAGTCATATTTTCATGATGCTCTCTTTATGTTTCAATTCTTATCTTTTATGTGAGCATCATTGAAATTCTCATGCCTAGCTAGGGGCGTTAGACGATAGCGCTTGTAGGGAGGCAACCCAATTTTATTTTTGTTCTTTGCATTTTGTTCCTGTTTAGTAATAAATAATTCATCTAGCCTCTGTTTAGATGTTGTTTTATGTTTTAATTAGTGTTTGTGCCAAGTAGAACCTTTGGGAAGACTTGGGTGAAGTCTTTGTAATCTTGCTGTAAAAAACAGAAACTTTAGCGCTCACGAGATTAGCTGCCATGTTTTACTGGAGAGTGCTTTTAGGTTGATTCGTTTTGCAGATGATTAATATACAAATTCCTCAGATCCACCAATTTATTTTAAGTACTTTTGGAGTTATAGAAGTATTCGAATGATACAGATTACTACAGACTGTTCTGTTTTTGACAGATTCTGTTTTCATTGTGTTGTTTGCTTATTTTAATGAATCTATGAGTAGTATCGGAGGGTATTAACCATAGAGAAGTTGGAATACAGTAGAATTACACCAATATGAATTTATAATGATTTCACAACAGTATCAAAAGTGGTGATTTATTTTCTTATACTAACGGAGCTTACGAGTTTTCTGTTTAGTTTTGTGTTGTGAAGTTTTCAAGTTTTGGGTAAAGATTCGATGGACTATGGAATAAGGAGTGGAAAGAGCCTAAGCTTGGGGATGACCAAGGAACGCCAAGGTAATATACAAGGACGACCAAGAGCCTAAGCTTGGGGATGCCCCGGATGGCATCCCCTCTTTCGTCTTCGTTCATCGGTAACTTTACTTGGAGCTATATTTTTATTCACCACATGATATGTGTTTTGCTTGGAGCGTAATTTTATTTTCTTTTGTTTTGCTTGCTGTTTGAATAAAATACCAAGATCTGAAATTCTTAAATGTTAGAGAGTCTTCACATAGTTGCATAATTATTCAACTACTCATTGATCTTCACTTATATCTTTCGGAGTAGTTTGTCGTTTGCTCTAGTGCTTCACTTATATCTTTTAGAGCACGATGGTGGTTTTATTTTCTAGAAATTATTGATCTCTCATGCTTCACTTATATTCTTTTGAGAGTCTTTTAGAATAGCCTGGTATTTCCTATGGTTATAAAATTGGTCCTAGAATGATGGGCATCCAAGTTGGGTATAATAAAAACTATCATAGGAGGTGAATTGGATGCTATGATCAATTTGATGCTTGATAACTGTTTTGAGATATAGAGGTGGTGATATTAAAGTCATGCTAGTTGGGTAATTGTGAATTTAAGGAATACTTGTGTTGAAGTTGGCAAGTCTTGTAGCATGCACGTATGGTAAAAGTTGTGTAACAAATTTGTTGCATGGGGTGCTCTTTTGATTGCCTTCCTTATGTGTGGAGGTCGGGGGCGCACGATGGTTAACTCCTACCAACCTCCCCTATCGGAGCATGCGTAGTAGTACTTTGCTTTGAGGGATAATAAAACTTTTGCATAAGTATATGAGTTCTTTATTACTAATGTGAGTCCATGGATTATACGCACTCTTACCCTTCCATCATTGCTAGCCTCTTCGGTACCGCGCATTGCCCTTTCTCACCTTGGGAGTTGGTGCAAACTTCGCCGGTGCATCCAAACCTCATGATACGATACACTATATCACACATAAACCTCCTTATATCTTCCTCAAAACAGCCACCATACCTACCTATTATGGCATTTCCATAGCCATTCCGAGATATATTGCCATGCAACTTTCCACCGTTCCGTTCATTATGACACGCTTCATCATTGTCACATTTCCTTGCATGATCATGTAGTTGACATCGTATTTGTGGCAAGGCCACCATTCATGATTTTTCATACATGTCGCTCTTGATTCATTGCATATCCCGGTACATCGCCGGAGGCATTCATATAGAGTAATATTTTGTTCTAGTATCAAGTTGTAATTCATGAGTTGTAAATAAATAGAAGTGTGATGATCGTCATTATTAGAGCATTGTCCCCTATAAAAAAATAAAGGTAAAATAAAAAAAGACAGAAAGGCCAAATAAAAAAAAAGAGAAAGGCCAAATAAAAAAAAGGCCCAAAACAAAAAGAAAAAAAGGAAAAAAAGAAGGGGGACAATGTTACTATCTTTTTCCACACTTGTGCTTCAAAGTAGCACCATGTTCTTCATATAAAGAGTGTCATATGTTGTCACTTTCATATACTAGTGGGAATTTTCATTATAGAACTTGGCTTGTATATTCCAACGATGAGCTTCCTCAAAATGCCCTAGGTCTTCGTGAGCAAGCAAGTTGGATGCACACCCACTTAGTTTATTTTGTTGAGCTTTCATACATTTATAGCTCTAGTGCATCCGTTGCATGGCAATCCCTACTCCTCATGTTGACATCGATTGATGGGAATCTTCATAGCCCTTTGATTAGCCTCGTCAACACGAGACTTTATCCTTTTTTGTCTTCTCCACACAACCTCCATCATCATATTCTATTCCACCCATAGTGCTATATCCATGGCTCACGTTCATGTATTGCGTGAGAGATGAAAAAGCTGAAGCGCGTTAAAAAGTATGAACCAATTGCTTGGCTAAAACCAGGGTTGTGCATGATGGGAGTATTTTGTGTGATGAAAATGAAGCATAGCCTAACTATATGATTTTGTAGGGATAACTTTCTTTGGACATGTTATTTTGAGAAGACATGATTACTTTGTTAGTATGCTTGAAGCATTACTATTTTTATGTCAATATTAAACTTTTATCCTGAATCATTTGGATCTGAACATTCATGTCACAATAAAGTTGAGAATTATGCTAGGTAGCATTCCACATCAAAAATTCTGTTTTTATCATTTACCTACTCGAGACGAGCAGGAATTAAGCTTGGGGATGCTTGATACGTCTCCAACGTATCTATAAATTTTGATTGTTCCATGCTATTATATTATCCATCTAGTATGTTTTATATGCATTTATATGCTATTTTATATGATTTTTGGGACTAACCTATTAACCTAGAGCCTAGTGCCAGTTTCTATTTTTTTCCTTGTTTTTGAGTTTTACACAAAAGCAATGCCAAACGGAGTCCAATTGATGTGCCAATTTTTGATGATTTTTATGGACCAAAAGAAGCCCGTGGAGTGAAAGATTGGGCCAGAAGAGTACCGGGCTGCCCACGAGGGTGTGTGGTGACCCACAAGTATAGGGGATCTATCATAGTCCTTTCGACAAGTAAGAGTGTCGAACCCAACGAGGAGCAGAAGGAAATGATAAGCGGTTTTCAGTAAGGTTTTCGCTGCAAGCACTAAAATAGTAGGTGATAGACAGTTTTGTGATAAGATAAATAGTAAAGAGCAAAAAGTAAATAAAGTAAATAAAATGCAGCAAGGTGGCGCAATCCTTTATGTAGCAAAAGATAAGCCCGGACAAATTCTAATAATGAAGAAAGAGCTCCCGAGGACACATTGGGAATTATCGTCAAGCTAGTTTTCATCATGTTCGTAAGATTCGCGTTCGGTACTTTGATAATTTGATATGTGGGTGGACCGACACTTGGGTACTGCCCTAACATGGACAAGCATCCCACTTATGATTAACCCCTATTGCAAGCATCCGCAACTACAAAAAGGAGTATTAAGGTAAACCTAACCACACAATTAAACATATGGGTCCATATCAACCCCTAACGAAGCAACGCATAAACTAGGGTTTAAGCTTCTGTCACTCTAGCAACCCATCATCTACTTATTACTTCCCTATGCCTTCCTCTAGGCCCAAATAATGGTGAAGTGTCATGTAGTCGACGTTCACATAACACCACTAGAGGAAAGACAACATACATATCATCAAAATATCAAACGAATACCAAATTCACATGACTACTAATAGCAAGACTTCACCCATGTCCTCAGGAACAAACGTAACTACTCATAAAGCATATTCATGTTCATAATCAGAGGAGTAATAATATGCATAAAGGATCTGAACATATGATATTCCACCAAGTAAACCAAATAGCATCAACTACAAGGAGTAATCAACACTACTAGCAACCCACAGGTACCAATTTGTGGTTTTGATACAAGATTGGATACAAGAGATGAACTAGGGTTTTGAGAGGACATGGTGCTGGTGAAGATGTTGATGGAGATTGACCCCCTCCCAATGAGAGGATCATTGGTGATGACGTTGGTGATGATTTCCCCCTCCCAGAGGGAAGTGTCCCCGGCAGAACAGCTCCGCCAGAGCCCTAGATTGATTCCGCCAAGGTTCCGCCTCGTGGCGGCGGAGTTTCGTCCCGTAAGCTTGCCCAAGATTTTTTCCATGGTAAAAGTGATGATATAGCAGAAGATGGATGCCGGAGGCCCACCAGGGGCCAAGGAGATAGGGGGCCGCGCCCTAGGGGGGGCGCGCGCCCCCTGTCTCCTGGACAGGGTGTGGACCCCCTGGCCTATTTCTTTCGCTCATAAATTCTTATTAATTCCAAAAAGTTGTTTCATGGAGTCTCGGGACTTTTGGAGTTGTGCAGAATAGGTTTCCAATGTTTGCTCCTTTTCCAGCCAGAATTCCAGCTGTCGGCATTCCCCCTCTTCATGGTAAACCTTGTAAAATAAGAGAGAATAGCCATAAGTATTAAGATATAATGTGTAATAACAGCCCGTAATGCAATAAATATTGATATAAAAGCATGATGCAAAATGGACGTATTAACTCCCCCAAGCTTAGACCTCGCTTGTCCTCAAGCGGAAGCCGAAATCGAAAAATATGTCCACATGTTTAAAAAATAGATGTGTCGATAAAAATAAAATACGGACATGAGGGCATCATGATCATTCTAATAACAGCAACATATATGGATTTTGCCATATGATTTCCTATGTTCAAGTAATAAGAAATTCACAATGTCAAGTATGGTTCAAAAAATTCATTGGGAACTAACAAACTATAATCTCAGTCATTGAAGTAATTACAATTTATAGCAACATCAGAAAGAGTCAATAATAGAGCTTTTCAGCAAGCTCACATACTCAACTATCTCGTAGTCTCCTATAATTGTTAACACTCACGCAATACTTGTGGTTATAGAGTTTCAGCCGAACACTGAGAAAGATAGGGGCTTATTGTGTTGCCTCCCAACGTATTCACCTTTAGGTGATGTCAACAATAATAGTCTATGCCAACTTACATCCAATTGGATATATGTATCATGATCTTTCAAACACGAGGAGCTTGCCAAAAGATAAACTGAAAAAGGGAAAGGTGAGGATCACCTTGACTCAAGCGAAAAGTAGGCCCTTCGCAGAGGGAAGCAGAGGTTGTCATGCGCGTTTAGGGTTGATGCATAAAATCTTAGTGCAAAAGAACGTCACTTTATATTGCCCCTTGTATGTGGACATTTATTATGCAGTCCGTCGCTTTTATTACTTCCACAACAAGTTCGTACAAAGTTTATTTTCTCTGCACTAATAAGTTGTCAGGACCCCGACTCAATGGCACACCGATCTAGCATGTAACACCTCATATCACTTTGCGGCCGCACGCACTGTATTCCCACGGGTGTCGCCTTAACAGGCCCGGGACCGTTTGCACCTTTTGGCACACGTATATGATAGTGTTGCTAGCATCCATATGACAAGGAGCCCGGGCTGACATGGCTAGTCGTGAACCCAAAGTCTAACTTACAGGGATAGACATACATGACCCAGCAACGAACGTGTCGGTCATCAGCGAGTGAATCCGGGCTGTAGCAACTGGGCTAGCAGGACTCCGGTAAACCGGGCTGTAGTAGGCTAACAGGACTCCGGTAGACACCGCGTGACATTTCCCCGAAGGGACAGACACAAGAACGAAGAAGGACACATGCCAGCCAGCCTAAGTGTTCCGGAGGAGTAGCAAGCTACCAAGGCTCAGTGGAAGCACTAGGAGACATTTACCAGTAAGACAGGCTACCAAGGATAAAAAACTAGATAGTCGGATCCCACACATACCAAGCATTTCAATAACATACACACAATATACTCGATATGTGCGAATACAACATGGCATCACAACATGACTCTACAACTCAAGTATTTTATTCGATAGGCTCCGAGGAGCCAAATATTACAAACATAGGTCTAATGACCCAACATTCAGAGCATACAAGTCAAAGCACAAGCGGAAGCTTAACATGTCTGAGTACAGACATCTACGAATGGAAAAGGCTGGGAATCCTGACTAACTACCAGATCCTGCAGAGGGCACAAGATCGTAGCTAAGGTAACAAGCTAAACATCAAAGTCTAAGAGAACTACTAGCAAGACTGAAGTCTCTCTGCAAAAACATAAAATAGGCAAACATGAGTACAAATCTACCCAGCAAGACTTACATCAGAACTATCTACATATGCATCGGTATCAACAAAGGGGGTGGTGGAGTTTAACTGCAGCAAGCCAGCTTTGACTCAGTGGCTAACCTGAACTTCGACTGCAAGTAACTCTTTGAGGTGGCGCACACGAGTCCACATATTCACCATATCAATACACCACTATGGATCCGCGCCCGTCTCCCTACGAGAACGCCATCCATAGCACTCATGCTTATCTTGCATATTTTAGAGTATCCACTTTCACTTGTCTATGAACTGTACAGGCAACCCAGAAGTCCTTTACAGCAGACACGGCTATTCGAATAGATAATGTTAACCCTGCAGGGGTGTACTTCTTCACACACGCTCTTGCCACTTACCACCATGTACACGTGATGTATCTCGGCAACCTTCAAGCGGAAGCCTAGCGAGGGAGTCGGCCACGACCTGACTAACCACACAAGTCTCTCATCTAGGTTTATCGCCTATTCGGGTTCCATCTGCAAGGAGATCCGGCCGGGGTGTCCCTCACGTCCCCAAACGATGTGAGCAGGGTTCCCAAGCCCACTATCCGGGTGCCACTTGGTACACCGTGTCACTGCACCTATTCTGTGCCAAGCCCACCTGTACTGGGTGCCACTTGGTAGACTACTAGCACTACCTACAAACACCAGAAACTAGTTGCAACTCCTGGACAGAGATCGAGTTGATTAATAAGTCGAGAGAGCTTGGAGCGCCCGGAGCCCAATGTGTGGTAGTAACTGTTCATGGATCACAAACACAGAACTCAGTTCCTGAGGACGGTTTCAATGAGACAACCCACCATGTACTCCTACATGGCCTCTCACCGCTACCTTTACCAAATCGTGTTCACACCCTTAGCTCACACATAGTAGGACATGTTTCACAACATTCCAAATCATCCCCGATGAATCAGACCTGACTCAACTCTAAGCAATAACAGGCATGACAAACAAGCATGAATGAGTAGGCACATCAGGGCTCAAACAACTCCTACTCATGCTAGTGGGTTTCATCTATTTACTGTGGCAATGATAGGTCATGCAGAGGAAAGGGGTTCAACTACCGCAGCAAGTAACGGTTGAATCGTTGTTGTCCTAATGCAGTAAAAGAGAGCAGGAGCGAGAGAATGGGATTGTATCAGAATGAACAAGGGGGTTTCCTTGCCTGGCACTTCTGAAGATAGTATAGTTCTTCATTAGTGTCATCAAACTCATCGTCGATACGTCATCTACTGATAGGGAACAGACACGGGCAAACAAGGAAGAACACAATCAATGCAATGCACAATATGATGCATGATCATGACATGGCAAAATGAGTGTGTTGGCGTAATGCAGCTATCACCAGGGTGGTTTGAGTCATTTGAACCAAATATTCAACTTCAATCTCAAACTATGAATTTATAAAGTGCATTATCATGTTTTGATATAAACAACATGATTAAGTTGCTTTAACATGCATGAAACCAGTGCATATGGATAGATTGAATTTATATGAATTTTTGAAGTTTGTAGCATTTTCAAGAATTTCCTATATAAGAATAAATCCAGTAAATGTTTTATGCATCAGCATGACGTCACTGTGATTTTATTAAGTCAACAAGGCGGTCCAGATGAAACCTGGCCAGTGGGGTCCACAGGTCAGTGACCCAGGGCTAGTTAGGTCGCCGACAGGTGGGCCCGATCAACGTTGAATAAGTCAAAGTCAAGTTGACACGTGCGGCCACATGCTTAGCACTAATCTAAACAGAGAATTAGGCTAACCTAAATGGGTGCAGGGGCCCACTGTCAGTGTCTCAGGGTGGCTTAGTGATGCAGTGATTAGCGCTAATGATGGAGCCACGTCATCATCGCCGGACTTTGGCCAGCGACGACCAGCCCGACGGTGGAGGTTCACCGTGCTCCCGCTACAGGGCACCATTTCTCGCGTGGTTTGCGGCTACGGGTTGCTGTGGTTTGCACACATCTCATGGAGCAAGCGAGAGGAGCCAGGGTGAGCTGTGGCATCGGCGGTGGCGAGCGAGGCGGCGGCCGAAGTTCGGGTTAGTTTGGCCTTGGTGTTGGGATGCTCAGGAGGAGGAGCTGGTGGGAGCTGCGTGCTCCTGGGAAGGCACTGAACGCATTGACGTGCTCAGGCGCGAGCTGTGGTGGCTAAAACGACGGCGGCATCATGGGCCAGCGACGATGAGCTCTCGGCTCCGGCGGAATCGAGCTAGCGGAGAGAAACGGAGGGGGCGCGAGCATAGGGGAAGGTGAAGGAGCTCACAAGCGGTCGGGGGAGAAGCTCAGCAGGCTCGTGGACGAGTCGGAGATGACAAACGGGCGCCGGCGATCTCGGCGACCGAGAGCTTGAAGATGATGGCGTGGAGGCGGCGCAGAGCTTCCTGTGGTGCGTTGCTTGGCGAGGAGGAAGAGGTGGTTGAGGTGGATCCGTTGGAGCAGGCAGAGGGTCGAGGGGAGCCCAGTGGGCGCAGTGGTGCTTGTCAGCGCTCTTAGACGCGAGCGAGAAGAGCGGGCAAGAGAGGCAGAGGAGACGTGAGGATGAGGGAGGGGTCGAGGGGGTTCTGTAGGGTGGTGTGGCATCGTCCTGGCGGTCGGGAGGAAGGCAGACAAGCAGGAGGTGGCCGGCGCGTGGGCGCGCGCGTCGGGCACACGCCTCCCATCCTTCTGGCGAGAGGAAGGGGGTGACTGGCAGAGGCTAGTGGGGTGGGCCTCTGCTGGGCCGCTAGGTAAGCCCAGGTGAGGTTTTTGTCTCTCTCCTCTGCTTTCTAATTTAGTTTCTGTTTTCTATTTTTCTGCTTTATGTTTGGAAATAAAATACCAACCAAAACATTTTGGTTAATTCTTTAAATTTTTGTGAGGAATATTTGAATTGTTTTCAAACCACACAATAAATTTTAGAATATTTGGAACAACCAATATTTAATGGTAACTTTTAAACTCCAACTCAAATATCATAATGATTTAATTCAATGACCAAAATGTCCTGGAAAAATATGCATCATCTCTGGTAGAGGCTTTCACCTTTTCCATAAATCATGAACATTTTAAAAGGATATTTTGAGGTCACTGAAATATTTTGGTTGAACCTATTTGAGTTCTTCTAGTGCTAGGGTTTTATCATCCCCATTTCAACTTTAATTGAAAATTAACATGATGCACGGATGCTTTAATGCAACTAATGGCAAGCAAATTCTAGGGCTGTGACAACTCACCCCTACTAAACAAGAATCTCATCCTGAGATTCAAGACGTGAGGTAAGAAGACAGAGGGACACAAACTAATAACATGATTTCCAAGATCCAACTGTCCTTCACGAAGATGTTGATTCATTGATTCAAATTGATCTTGACGTCTTTGCTTGCGAGGTCTTCATCCAACACGATGACGACAGAAGGAGACTCTACAGAAAACGATCTCCTCGAAGATCGAGTATTCAAGATCAACTCATGGAGTGAGAGGTAAGAACATCTCTCGAGCTGAGATAGGAAGCATTCATCCAAAGGGATGGAGTGAAACAGATGTCGAAGGTTCACTAGGTAGACAACAATTCCACACTTAAGAAGGTGGTAATCGGTTGTCAATGTAGCGAGGAGTTGAGTTTCCATGATACCACAACAAGACACCTTAGGGATGGTGACTCGTAGATATACCCCCTTAAGTGGCAAAAAGAATTACCTTTGATTCAAGGATCATTGAGACTCTTTATACCAACCTAAGGCAAATCTCGAGCAATCGTTTGAAAGAGTCTGAAAGGATGACATACTCGGACCAGAATGGATGATTTGGATTAGCTTGTTGAAGACAAAGCAATGGATGATTTTGCTTATTGTCGGAGATGGATGGGACCCGAGGTAGGATGGCACAATGACGATGCGAGCTGGAAACAAAATGCAAATAATGGGAATGATTCTAGTAACTGGGGGAAACTCAACAGTAGAGAGTGAGTCCACTGTTGAAAAGTTATAGCATAACCGGGGAAGCTGGGAGCAATCCCTGTTAGTAACTATCATAGCACCTAGTGCTTGTGCATGCTTTCAAGAACTTGAGAATTTCCATAATCATCAAGGTTTTACCAACATCCGTGTCAAGGGTGCGGACAACACAACATACTACCATGATGAATAGCGATGGACGATGCAGATGCAAAGAAAGATAACACTTTCTCCGATTTCACCTTAGCGAGGCCAAGGGGCAAAATCTGGACGATCGACCGAGATACATTTAGCACTCCGCTTATAATGTTCTCCTTGATGTACTAGCGTATCCCATTCATAGATATGGTTTTATATCTAGAACATCAAGTAAAAGGTCGGACTTCGGGAACACAAAAATTCATAAGGAACAATTGTTGGAGTAAATCCTACGAAATCCTTATGGGGAGGTGGCCAACTTTCTCAATCAAGTTACTACAATATTAGATCTTCTGGCTGGTGTGTTGGCCACGACATCCACTTTACCGGTTACAGAGAGACTAGAATTATAGTTCGTGGGAAACGTTCCAACCATCACATCTGCCTGAGATTCAGATCTGGTTGGTGTCAGAATATTCCAGACTCATCGAGTCTAGAAAGAAAAATGATAGTTTGCAACACAAATCAACAAGATGACGTTGCGAGATTCTCGGGGAATGAACTACGGTAGTAAGCTCCAAAATATGAGCTGGTTTTGCTACACACCTGTGAACACACTGTCCTAGACAAGCGTGACCACGTGGTAGTCTTATAATAAAACACTACCGAGTTCAGGTTGGGGACCATCATTGAGGATATCGAAGTCCTTGCATAAGTCATATGATTAGCTCTTATGCAGAATCTCCTTCTCTTTGAACAAATCAATCAGTGGCTTAGTGTGCTAGGAAACACATATGGAATGGAGGCGGCCAACCTGTCAAATCATACAGTACTTCGCACATGCGTGACTAACTTGGGACGATTCCAGAGGAAGCAAAAACAATCTTTCTCAGAACCACGGCGACAACTTACATCAAGTGCACGTGAATTAAAGAAAGTCACTTCTTTCTTCCAAACATATCCTTCATGAGATAGCACGAAGAAAATGTTAGCACAAGTTTCCAACATTAGCTTAATGTCCAACAACATCATGGAGGAGATAAGGATGTTGTCGATGGGCTCAACAACAATTTATAAAGATTCCAATGGAAATGGAATTCCACAACTATGTGAACAAGGCGATAGTATTGGCTAGACCCAAAAGATATAATGGTGTATGCTCGAGGGACAACCACGAGTAAGACAACATTACGAACATCGTTGGTTCTGATTTGATTTGACTATAGCCCATACTCAAATCAAAGTTTTGGCAAGACAATAGATCCAATAATTGACCACGAGGTTCAATCAAGGAAGATATCATCTATCTTCAACACACACACACACACACATACACAAGATATCCCTTAAAATGAACTATGTCGCACAAGCTTTTATCTTCCAACTCTCCAAGTTGTTGTTTAGCCTAACCAACTAGCTCAGGGTATTCGACACAGATTCTTGTAGAAAGGGTGGTTAGAAGAAAACCAACTTGATCACGAACTCAATATAGCGGTCAGGTGACGACCTGGTGATACTTCGGAGAAGATATTCGGAAAATCACGAACCACCGGCATGTTACCAAGCTCAAGAATTTTTTTGCTTCTATGGGCAAGACGAAATGATCATATAAGCAAGTGACTGGCACAGCCCTAACTCATTGATCGAAGAGTGTACCGAAATTAAGGACTAGGGGGCACGATCAACCTTAGGGTGATGATTCAACAACCAACACGCTAAGAATGAGGTTATTTTCCATTTAACTATCAAGCAACCGAGTTAGTAGGAGTATAGATTTCACACATCACGATTCACTTGTCGGCGTTCCGGTTGCAAAAACACGACACCAATGAATAATGATGGCGAGAAGTATCACTACGTCAAGAATTAATAAGAGAAGGTGCAATTCTCATGACGTTCCTGACATAAAGTGGGTAATACTTCAGGGTAGAACAGACCAAAAGCTTGATTGCATTTGATCTGCAGAATACAACTGCTTTGACCCAATCCTAGAAATGGATGAGGTACTGGAGTTTGTTTCTCCTAGTCATCCTGGAATAGAATGGCTTGACGGATCACAGAGTAATAGGCATCGATGAACACGACTGCACAACTACTCCTTACTATCAATTGATAGACGAAGGTCAGAATACAACTAAAGAGAGACAACTCAAAAGAACATATGATTTTCTGAGTTGTGGAGGCATAGGTTAGCATGCTGAACCAAGTTCAACAGGTTTCTTCTAGATAACCCATGCAGAGAAGGTAGAACTGGCAGCATATCAACATAAGAATCGAGTACTCATTAAGAGCACCGTGGTTGTGATCTATTGGTTCAAAGAACTTCTGCCAAGAATGGTTCATGGCATTTGGAAGAAGGAAATACCACGGCCTCAAGGAGTATCGCAAAGGTTACTAATAACCTAAAGGAACTAGCAAACACTGTCAACATGAAATAAGTAGGGTGAATCTCGGGTTCAGAAACCCAGGAGTAGAATACCTACTACTAGGTAGCATCACGGGATGCTTTCGAGAATGATGGCCAGAATCATCACACTTGGAACACAAAACATGGCTAGATTACCTGGTGATCCTCTAAGACACCTAGGGTCATAATACTAGCTCCAACATATATGTCGAGGCAACATAGTACCTCAACTCAGCAATTTAGTGTGGTTAACCTGGCCCAAGGAGACAACGGAAACAAGAGGAAGGGATTTGCAAATGCATCAGACTGTTTAGAAACCTGGGATGACTCTGACAGCATAACGGCTATAAATGCTCAAAAAAAGATTTGAGACATTCACAAGGATTTGCATAGTCACTCAACAACATCATATCAAGGTTCTGGTTCAATTGATTACATACCAAAGTAGTAGAAACTGAACTGAGGCCTGGAACCAACAATCCTAAGATTCTACGGATTAGTAACACGTGATCCTGGTAGAGAGAAGATAAACGCTAATTCCTTAACCCCATAGGAAAGATAAGATGACTCGGATCAGAAGGGAATAATGTATAAGGAGTAAAAAGAGCCTTATGTTCCTAACCACAATCAATTCCCTTACATAACTAAAGAATTTCTAGACTCAACTTCGACCAGTTTGGCTTGGTAATCCTACATGCAGTCAAGCTCTGATACCAAAACTAGCAGGACCCCGACTTGATGGCACACTGATTTGGCATGTAACACCACATATCACTTTGCGGCTGAGGGAGTCCTGGACTAGGGGGTGTTCGGATAGCCGAACTATCATCATCGGTCGGACTCCAAGACTATGAAGATACAAGATTGAAGACTTCGTCCCGTGTCCGGATGGGACTTTCCTTGGCGTGGAAGGCAAGCTTGGCAATACGGATATGTAGATCTCCTACTATTGTAACCGACTCTGTGTAACCCTAGCCCTCTCCGGTGTCTATATAAACCGGATGGCTTTAGTCCATAGCACGAACAACAATCATACTATAGGCTAGCTTCTAGGGTTTAGCCTCCTTGATCTCGTGGTAGATCTACTCTCGTAATACCCACATCATCAATATCAATCAAGCAGGACATAGGGTTTTACCTCCATCAAGAGAGCCCGAACCTGGGTAAAACATTGTGTCCCTTGTCTCCTGTTACCATCCGCCTAGACGCACAGTTCGGGACCCCCTACCCGAGATCCGCCGGTTTTGACACCGACATTGGTGCTTTCATTGAGAGTTCCTCTGTGTCGTCACCGATAGGCTCGATGGCTTCTTCGATCATCAACAATGATGCAGTCCAGGGTGAGACCTTTCTCCCCGGACAGATCTTCGTATTTGGTGGCTTTGCACTGCGGACCAATTCGCTTGGCCATCTGGAGCAGATCGAAAGCTACGCCCCTAGCCGTCAGGTCAGATTTGGAAGTTTGAACTTCACGGCTGACATCCGCGGGGACTTGATCTTCGATGGATTCGAGACACAACCGAGCGCGCCGCACTGTCACGACGGGCATCATTTAGCTCTGCAGCCGGACAGTACCCTGGAGGCCGCACACGAGTCCGCTCCGATCTTCAATTCGGAGCCGGCTGCGCAAATCGAGGACGGGTGGCTAGACACCGCCTCGGGGGCTGCAACCTCTACGGCGATAGAGCCGAACACTGACCTTGTCCCTCATGAAGCTCGTGACTCCGAGGTGCCGGACTCCTCGCCAAACTCCGAACCTCCCGCGCCCCCTCCAATGGAATCCGATTGGGCGCCGATCATGGAGTTCACCGTTGCGGACATCTTTCGACACTCACCTTTCGGCGACATCTTGAGTTCGCTAAAGTATCTCTCGTTAACAGGAGAGCCCTGGCCGGACTGCGGTCAGGACGGTTGGGATGCGGACGACGAAGAAATTCAAAGCCCACCCACCACCCACTTAGTAGCCACTGTCGACGATCTAACCGACATGCTAGACTTCGACTCTGAAGACATCGATGGTATGGACGACGATGCCGGAGACGACCAAGAACCAGCGCCTACCGGGCACTGGAAAGCCACCTCATCATATGACATATACATGGTGGATATCCCAAAGATTGGGAACAGCGGAGGAACAGAGGAGGATGACCCCTCCAAGAAACAGCCCAAACGCCGGTGTCAGCGGTGCCGCTCTAAATCCCGCCAAAGCAAGAATGGAGATTCCGGCACCAGAGATAATAATACCCCAAACAGTGCCGAAGACAACCCCCTACAGCAAGATTCAGCACAGGAGGACGGAGACGCCAGCCCTCACGAGAGAGCGGCAGACGAAGAGGTAGAGGATGATAATTACATGCCTCCCTCCAGAGACGCGGAAAGCCTCGACGACGACGAATTTGTCGTGCATGAGGATCACGCCGAACAAGAGCGTTTTAAACGCAGGCTTATGGCCACAGCAAACAGCCTCAAGAAAAAGCAGCAACAGCTTAGAGCATGAGCTCGAACGCCCCTCCAAAAGCTACCCCAAACGCAAGCTGCTACCCCGATTAGTGGAGGAGGCATATAAACCCGCATCACCAGAGCACGATACGGCTGACCGGCCACCCCGTGGCCGTGATAGAGAGGCCTCTAGGCCCTCCATTAGAACCGTACCCCAGCGTCACTCGAAAAGCACAAGACCACAGGGGAATGCTCGGGACTTGCGAGACATATTGGAGGATAAGGCAAGACAATCAAGATCGATCTACGGATCGCGGCGGCGCCCCATGATACGTGACGACAATCGTCGCGCTGGACACAGCAAGTCCGGCCGGGCCGAACACAGTAGACAAAACTCTTTTGAGCTTCATCGTGATATAGCCCAATACAGAAGCGCCGCACACCCACTATGCTTCACAGATGAAGTAATGGATCATCAAATCCCCGAAGGGTTTAAACCCGTGAATATTGAATCTTATGATGGCACAACGGACCCCACGGTTTGGATCGAAGACTATCTCCTTCATATCCACATGGCCCGCGGTGATGATCTCCATGCCATCGAATACCTCCCACTCAAGCTTAAAGGACCAGCTCGGCATTGGCTTAACAGCTTACCAGCAGAATCAATTGGGAGTTGGGAGGACCTGGAAGCCGCATTCCTTGATAACTTCCAGGGCACGTATGTGCGACCACCAGACGCTGACGACCTAAGCCACATAATTCAGCAGCCAGACGAATCGGCCAGACAATTCTGGACACAGTTCTTAACTAAGAAAAATCAAATCATCGATTGTCCGGATGCAGAGGCCCTCGCGGCCTTCAAACATAACATCCGTGATGAGTGGCTTGCCTGGCACCTGGGGCAGGAAAAGCCGAAATCCATGGCAGCCCTCACATCACTCATGACCCGCTTCTGCGCGGGAGAAGACAGCTGGCTAGCCCGCAGCAACAACCTCAACAAAAATTCTGGCAGTCCGGATATCAAGGACCACAATGGCAGGTCGCGTCGCAACAAGAACAAACGCAGCATTAACAGCGACAATAACGAGGATACAGCAGTCAATGCCGGATTCAGAGGCTCTAAATCCGGTCACCGGAAAAAGCCATTCAAAAGAACTACTCCGGGTCCGTCCAATTTGGACCGAATACTCGATCGCTCGTGCCAGATGCACGGCACCCCCGACAAACCAGCTAACCGCACCAACAGGGACTGTTGGGTATTCAAGCAGGCAGGCAAGTTAAATGCCGAAAACAACGACAAGGGGCTGCATAGCGATGACGAGGAAGATACCCGACCGCCGAACTATAGAGGACAGAAGGGTTTCCCCCCACAAGTGCGGACAGTGAACATGATATACGCAACCCACATACCCAAGAGGGAGCGGAAGCGTGCACTTAGGGATGTATACACGATGGAGCCAGTCGCCCCGAAGTTCAACCCATGGTCCTCTTGCCCGATCACTTTTGACCGAAGGGACCACCCGACCAGCATCCGCCACGGCGGATTCGCCGCATTGGTTTTAGACCCAATCGTCGATGGATTTCACCTCACCAGAGTCCTGATGGATGGCAGCAGCAGCCTAAACCTGCTTTATCAGGATATAGTGCGCAAAATGGGCATAGACCCCTCAAGGATTAAACCTACCAAGACGACCTTTAAAGGCGTCATACCAGGTGTAGTAGCCAATTGTACAGGCTCAGTTACACTGGAAGTGGTCTTCGGATCCACGGATAACTTCCGAAGCGAGGAGTTAATCTTCGACATAGTTCCGTTTCGCAGCGGCTGTCACACTCTACTCGGACGTACCGCGTTTGCAAAGTTCAACGCGGTGCCGCACTACGCATACCTCAAGCTCAAGATGCCAGGCCCTCGAGGAGTCATCATGGTCAACGGAAACACTGAACGCTCTCTCCGAATGGAGGAACATACAGCGGCTCTCGCGACAGAAGTACAGTGCAGCCTCCTAAGGCAATTCTCGAGTCCGGCCGTTAAGCGACCAGACACGGCTAAACGCGCCCGGAGTAACCTACAACAAGACCACCTGGCACGTTCCGAGAACGCGTAGCAGTGCGGCCCCAACCCCAGCCCCTGCAAAATTTCAAGACAGGTCCTTCACGTACATCATTACGCTCTGGAGATACCATGGGCATGGGGGGAGGGGCACAACCACGATAGGCCCAGAATGCGGCTTAACCACACCAGGGGCTCTCAAGTGTGTTGTTCTTTTTTTTCTTTTTTTTCTTTCTTATTTTTACCCACAGGACTCCGTTCATCAGAGGCCCTGTCCGGCAGCAGACCTGCCGAACTCACGATGCAACAGCCAGGGAAGGAAAAAGGCTACGACGAATATCCAGGTGGTCTCCATTACGAGCGTTAAATCTGTTTTATACACCATTCCGCAGCCTACCCCTGGAGGGGGACATGTTTAATAGTCCCATCCCTTGCTTATTGCACCATTTGTATCGTTCTGCATTCACAGCAGTATCTCTTGAATAAACAATGCAGCACCTTTTTGCTTATAATTGCATTTCTTTCTTATACATATGTTCATTTATGACATGTTGCATCCGTACACTTTGGTACGGCTAAATACTCCAGGGGCTTATGTTTCCCGCATCATGGTGTGATAAGTCCGAACACTTTCACCAGTGCGGCACCTCGAACTTATAGCATTATATGCATCGGCTCCGAATCATGTCTTGGGTCAATAGTTGGGTTTGCCCGGCTCCCATGTTTTGGTACCTTATGTTCCGTTGTATCGGCTAAGGTAGCACTGGGAGAACCACTGCGATTGCGCCCCAGTTGAGCTGGGCGAGCGCCTCAGTGGAGAAAGCTAAAACTGACCGTCATGATGAGGCGAGAGTCGGTCGCTGTTCGAGAGGATTTTTGCGAGTCCCTAAAGACTTATGCCGCTTAGAGCGAGGAGCCAGCTTTGTCCGGCCCAGGCGTGGATAGCGCCCCAAATTCGGCCTTCCGAACACTAGGGGCTTCGCCGAAATTTAAAATTATAGAATTCTATGGCTAAGTGAGAGTGTTCAAGCATTATAAGTCCGGTTGCCTTGTTCGTTGTGTTGAGCGCCTCCCTAGATGGACCCAAAAATGGGAACAAGAGTGCTCAAATTTATCCCAAAAACCCCAGCACTCGTGGCATGGGGGCTGAAGCCAACGACTTGCCATCTCTCAGATTTGATAAACAGCCGCACAGAAGGTAATATTTTAAATTAACAAGCGTTGCTTAGCGCATATGAACAAAGTTTTCAGCGCACAGGATAACAAAATGCGAGTCTACTCAAATATTACATCTTTGGAGCACTCACCCGCAATAATGCGGGCACCCTTCAGGACACTTTTATAGTACATCTCGGGCGTGCGATACTCCTTGCCCAGCGGTGGCGCGTCCATCACAAGCTTCTGAGCATCCATCTTGCCCCAGTGCACCTTAGCGCAGGCAAGGGCCCGACGGGAACCTTCAATACAGGCGGAGTGCTTGATGACGTCAACCCATGGACACGCATCCACCAGCCGCCGCACCAGGCCGAAGTAGCTCCCAGGCATGGCCTCCTTGGGCCATAGCCGAACTACGAGGCCCTTCATGGCCTGTTCGGCCACCTTGTGGAGCTCGACCAGCTGCTTCAGCTGGTCGCTAAGGGGCACCGGATGTTCGGCCTCAGCATACTGAGACCAGAAGACCTTCTCCGTCGAGCTCCCCTCCTCGGCCCTGTAGAAAGCGGCAGCATCGGACACGCTGCGGGGCAGATCTGCGAACGCTCCTGGAGAGCTCCGAATTCGGGTAAGTGACAGGTAATTCACACTCACATGCTTACTTTGCATGAAAAATGCCTTACCCGTCGCTATTTTCTTCAATGCCTCGATTTCCTGGAGGGCCTTGTAGGCTTCGGCCTTAGCGGCTTTGGCACTCTCAAGAGCCGATGCAAGCTCGGACTCTCGAGTCTTCGAGTCGCGCTCCAAACTCTCATGTTTTTCCACGAGAGCCTGGAGCTCTTGCTATACCTCCGCCAGCCACGCCTCCTGCTTCTCTCTCTCAGTGCGCTCCGCGGCCGCATTATGTTCGGCCACGGACACCGCCTCCTTCAGGGTCGCCACCTCGTTCGTGGCCCCTGCAATACCCACGTTATCCTTGTCATTTTTCTTGCAACGAAATCCTTTTCTGTAAGGTACAATTTTAATAAGGTGTTACACACCTTCCTTGTCCTCGAGCTGCTTCTTGGCACGGCAGAGTTCATTCTCGGACCGCTCGAGGCTTTGCTTCAAAGTATTGACGTCCGCAGTCAGTGTGGCAGAGGTCAGTAGCGCAGCCTGCAATCCCATATTGACATAATTTTTATTACTCCTGCGTATATCTTTTTAGATCCTCTGTCCGGTTTTTCTTTCCAAACACGGAACCGAGCATCAGGGGCTACTGTCTATGCGGTACTATTTTACACATATCACAATTCTTACCTCAAAGCCTGTTAGAAGGCTGCTGCAGGCTTCGGTCAGCCCGCTCTTGGCGAGCTGAACCTTCTGAATCACCGCACCCATGACGGTGCGGTGTTCCCCTTTAATGGAAGCGCCGTTGAGCGCCTCCAGCAAGCTATCCGGCGTCTCCGGTTGGACGGAGGCCACCGGCGTCACGGTCTTTCCCTTCTTACGAAGGGGCCGCCCGCCGGACTCCGGAGCCACTACAGGTTCCGGTGCGGAGTCCGGTGCAAAGTCCGGGAGGTTACCCTACGGCACCTCCGGGGCCTCCTCCTCCTGGCGGGTCCCTTCCCGGGATCCCACCTTGGCATCGTCCGCATCAAGAGGGGAGGAGGCGGTCGGAAGGGAACCCATATCCGACGCACCCAAGGACCCGCTCGACGAAGCGGGAAGATCCTCCTTGGGCGGACTGCGGGGTTGTATGCGGCATTAGAAAGACTCCATGTGGCGAAAATAAAAATCATGAACTTATTCGGGAGTCCGGATACTTACGATCTCGCCAGGGGCTTGGCCCTTGGAGGCCAATCCTCGTCGTCGTCGCTGGCGTGGGCAGAGCAGTCCGGGGGAAGAGTCCTTCCCTTCTTGGACCCTTCGGCCTCCCTCATTGGGGAGGCCTTCCTTTTCTTCCCTCCCCCTGCTGGGGGAGAGGCCTCTTTCTTCTCCTCCTCGCCTTCATGGGAGGAGTCCGCCTCGGTGTCATCATCCGATGACACCTGAAAACGGGAACTCTTTCGAGTACCCGTGGCCTTCTTCTTGGCCTTCTTCTCCGGCACCACATGGGGTGCCGGAGCCAGCAGCACCGTTAAGCGGGCATCTGCTGGGTCTTCTGGCAAAGGGGCCGGACAGATAGTCTGCTCGGCCTTCTTCATCCAGTCCTGTCAAAGGAGAGGGAGTTTAGATCCCGCATAGAGTTAAACTATGGAAAACAAGCATCCCGTAAAGGTCAAAATCGCTTACCTCGCTAGCCGGACGCTGCGAGCTAAATCCGCGATCTTCGGTGGCGGATGCGGGAGCCTCGGCGCCCTTAAACAGCACCCTCCAGGCCTCTTCATACGTAGTGTCGAAGAGCTCGCTCAAAGTCTGGTGCTACGCTGGATCGAACTCCCACATATTGAAGTCCCGTTGTTGGCACGGGAGAATCCGGTGGATGAGCATGACCTGGACTATGTTGACAAGCTTGAGCTTCCTTTTCACTAGCTTTTGGATGCAGGCTTGAAGTCCGGTCAGCTCCTCTGAATCGCCCCATATCCGGCCACTCTCCTTCTAGGAGTTGAGCCGTATGGGGATGCCAGATCTGAATTCGGGGCCGCTGCCCATTCAGGGTCACGCGGCTCGGTGATGTAGAACCACCCCGATTGCCACCCCTTAATGGTTTCCACGAAGGTGCCCTCAAGCCAAGTAACGTTGGGCATCTTGCCCACCATGGCGCCTCCGCACTCCGCTTGGCTGCCCTTCACAACCTTCGGCTTGACACTGAAGGTCTTGAGCCACAAGCCGAAGTGGGGCTTAATGCAGAGGAAGGCCTCACACATGAGGATAAACACCGAGATATTGAGGATGAAATTCAGGGCTAGATCATGGAAATCCAAGCCGTAGTAGAACATGAGCCCCCGGACGAAGGGATAGAGTGGGAAGCCCAGTCCGCGGAGGAAATGGGAAAGAAATACTACCCTCTCATGGGGCCTGGGGGTGGGGATGAGCTCCCCCTCGTCGGGGAGCCGGTGCGCAATGTCGCTGGACAGGTATCCGGTGCTGCACAGCTTCTGGATGTGCCCCTCCGTAACGGAGGAAGCCATCCACTTGCCTCCCGCTCCGGACATAGTTGGAGAAGGTTGAGGTGAGATGTGCGGACTTGGGCGCTGGAGCTCGAGTTCGCAGAGATGGATAGGCAAAGGAGGAAGAAGGCGTAGGTAAAAGGGTAGATGTTTATCCCCTTATATGGGCGGACGAAACCATGCGTCCCCACCAGCCTGATGAAACTCGCTTATCTCCCAAGCGCCACAATCAATGGCGCGGTTGGGTTACCCACGTTCGTATTGATGAGAATCCCGGGATAAGGGGAACACGATCTCTGCTTCGACAAGACGTGCCAAGGAAACCGCTTCGCTAGACGCGTGGAGGTGGTATAATAAAAATGATTCGAGTAAAGGCTTGGTTGTGGTGTGACGTCACGCCACAAAATACGTCAGCAGATTGAACTTGTGTAAATATTATTCTCTCTATGGTGGTATGTGGAATTTATTTTGCAGAGCCGGACACTATCCTGGTGTTCACAATCTTCTATAAATTATTCGGAGGAGGAACCCGCCTTGCAACGCCGAAGACAATATGCGCGCCGGACTCGTCGTCATTGAAGCCTAGTTCAGGGGCTACTGAGGGAGTCCTGGACTAGGGGGTGTTCGGATAGCTGAACTATCATCATCGGCCGGACACCAAGACTATGAAGTTACAAGATTGAAGACTTCGTCCCGTGTCCGGATGGGACTTTCCTTGGTGTGGAAGGCAAGCTTGGCAATACGGATATGTAGATCTCCTACTATTGTAACCGACTCTCTGTAACCCTAGCCCTCTCCGGTGTCTATATAAACCGGATGGCTTTAGTCCATAGCACGAACAACAATCATACCATAGGCTAGCTTCTAGGGTTTAGCCTCCTTGATCTCGTGGTAGATCTACTCTTCTAATACCCACATCATCAATATCAATCAAGCAGGACGTAGGGTTTTACCTCCATCAAGAGGGCCCGAACCTGGGTAAAACATTGTGTCCCTTGTCTCCTGTTACCATCCGCCTAGACGCACAGTTCGGGACCCCCTACCCGAGATCCGCCTGTTTTGACACCGATAGCGGCCTCATGCACGGTATTCCCACGGGTGTCGCCTTACCAGGCCCGGGACCGTTTGCGCCTTTTGGCACACGTATATGATAGTGTTGCTAGCATCCATATGACAAGGAGCCCGGGCTGACATGGCTAGTCGTGAACCCAAAGTGGCACTAACTTACAGGGACAGGCATACATGACCTAGCAACGAACGTTTCGGTCATCAGCGAGTGAATCTGGGCTCTAGCAACTGGGCTAGCAGGACTTTGGTAAATCGGGTTGTAGCAGGCTAACAGGACTCCGGTAGACACCGCGTGAAATTTCCCCGAAGGGATAGACACATGAACGAAGAAGGACACATGCCGGCCAGCCTAAGTGTTCCGGAGCAGTAGCAAGCTACCAAGGATCAGTGGAAGCACTAGGAGACATTTCTCGGTAAGACAGGCTACCAAGGATAAAAAACTAGATAGTCAGATCCCACACATACCAAGCATTTGAATAACATACACACAATATGCTCGATATGTGCAAATACAACATGGCATCACAACATGACTCTACAACTCAAGTATTTTATTCGATAGGCTCCAAGGAGCCAAGTATTACAAACATAGGTCTCATGACCCAACATTCAGAGCATACAAGTCAAAGCACAAGCGGAAGCTTAACATGTCTGAGTACAGACATCTACAAATGGAAAAGGCTAGGAAGGATGACTAACTACCAGAACCTGCCGAGGGCACAAGATCGTAGCTGAGGTAACAAGCTAAACGTCGAAGTCCTAGTGGAACTACTAGCAAGACTGAAGTCTCTCTGAAAAAACATAAAATAGGCAAACGTGAGTACAAATGTACCCAGCAAGACTTACATCAGAACTATCTACATATGCATCGGTATCAACAAAGGGGGTGGTGGAGTTTAACTGCAGCAAGCCAGCTTTGACTCAGTGGCTAACCTGAACTTCGACTACAAGTAACTCTTTGAGGTGGCGCACACGAGTCCACATATTCACCATATCAATACACGACTATGGATCCGCGCCCGTCTCCCTATGAGAACGCCATCCATAGCACTCACGCTTATCTTGCGTATTTTAGAGTATCCAGTTTCACTTGTCTATGAACTGTACAGGCAACCCAGGAGTCCTTTACCGCAGACACGGCTATTCGAATAGATAATATTAACCCTGCAGGGGTGTACTTCTTCACACACGCTCTTGCCACTTACCGCCATGTACACGTCATATATCTCGGCGACCTTCAAGCGGAAGCCTAGCGAGGGAGTCGGCCACGACCTGACTAACCACACAAGTCTCTCGTCCAGGTTTATCGCCTATTCGGGTTCCATCCGCAAGGAGATCCAGCCGGGGTGTCGCTCACGGCCCCAAACGATGTGAGCAGGGTTCCCAAGCCCACCATCCCGGTGCCACTTGGTACACCGTGTAACTGCACCTAGTCTGTCCCAAGCCCACATGTACCAGGTGCCACTTGGTAGACTACTAGCACTACCTACAAACACCAGAAACTACTTGCAACTCCTGGACAGAGATCGAGTTAATTAATAAGTCGAGAGAGCTTGGAGCGCCCAGAGCCCAATGTGTGGTAGTAACTATTCATGAATCACAAACACAGAACTTAGTTCCTGAGGACGGTTTCAATGAGACAACCCACCATGTACTCCTACATGGCCTCTCACCGCTACCTTTACCAAATCGTGTTCACACCCTTAGCTCACACACAGTAGGACATGTTTCACAACATTCCAAATCATCCCCGATGAATCAGACCTGACTCAACTCTAAGCAATAGCAGGCATGACAAACAAGCATGAATGAGTAGGCACATCAGGGCTCAAACAACTCCTACTCATGCTAGTGGGTTTCATCTATTTACTGTGGCAATGACAGGTCACGCAGAGGAAAGGAGTTCAACTACCGCATGAAGTAACAGTTGAATCGTTATTGTCCTAATGCAGTAAAAGAGAGCAGGAGCGAGAGAATGGGATTGTATCAGAATGAACAAGGGGGTTTGCTTGCGTGGCACTTGTGAAGATAGTATAGTTCTTCATTGGTGTCATCGAACTCATCGTCGGTACGTCGTCTACTGAGAGGGAACAGACACCGGCAAACAAGGAAGAACACAATCAATGCAATGCACAATATGATGCATGATCATGACATGGCAAAATGAGTGTGTTATCCTAATGCAGCTATAACCAGGGTGGTTTGAGTCATTTGGACCAAATATTCAACTTCAATCTCAAACTATGAAGATATAAAGTGCATTATCATGTTTTGATATAAACAGCAGGTTTAAGTTGCTTTAACATGCATGAAACCACTGCATATGGATAGATTGAATTTTTCTGATCATTTTTCATATATAACTTATTTCATTCTGAGTTACGGTTGAATTTATATGAATTTTTTAAGTTTGTAGCATTTTCTAGAATTTCCTATATAAGAATAAATCTAGTAAATGCTTTATGCGTCTGCATGACATCACTGTGATGTCATCAAGTCAACAGGGCGGTCCAGGTCAAACCTGGCCAATGGGGTCCACTGGTCAGTGACCCAGGGCTAGTTAGATCGCCGACACGTGGGCCCGATCAACATTGACTAAGTCAAAGTCAAGATGACACATGGGGCCACATTCTTAGCACTAAGCTAAATAGAGAATTAGGCTAACCTAAATGGGCGTAGGGTCCCACTTTCAGTGTCTCAGGGTGGTTTAGTGATGCGGTGATTAGCGCTAATGATGGAGCCACGTCATCATCGCCGGACTTTGGCCGACGATGACCAGCCCGACGGCGGAGGTTCACCGTGCTCCCTCTACAGGGCACCATTTCACGCGTGGTTTGCGGCTACGGGTTGCTGTGGTTTGCGCGCATCTGATGGAGCAAGCGAGAGGAGCTGGGGTGAGCTATGGCGTCGGCGGTGGCCGGAGTTCGGGTTAGTTTGGCCTCGGTGTTGGGATGCTCGGGAGGAGGAGCTAGTGGGAGTTGCGTGCTCCTGGGAAGGCACTGAACGCGTTGACGCACTCAGGCGCGAGCTGTGGTGGCTAAAACGACGACGGCATCATGGCCGGCGGCGATGAGTTCTCGGCCCCGGCGGAATCGAGCTAGCGGAGAGAAACGGAGGGGGCGCGAGCATAGGGGAAGTTGAAGGAGCTCACAAGGGGTCGGGGGAGTAGCTCAGCGGGCTCGGGGACGAGTCGGAGACGATGAACGGGCGCCGGCGATCTCGGCGACCGAGAGGTTGAAGATGATGGCTTGGAGGCAACGCAGAGCTTCCCGTGGTGCGTTGCTTGGCGAGGAGGAAGAAGTGGTCGAAGCGGATCCATTGGAGCAGGCAGAGGGACGAGGGGAGCCCGGTGGGCGCGGTGGTGCTCGTCGGCGCTTTCGGACGTGAGCGAGAAGAGTGGGGAAGAGATGCAGAGGAGACATGAGGATGAGGGAGGGGTCGAGGGGGTTCTGCAGGGTGGCGTGGCATCGTCCTGGGGGTCGGGAGGAAGGCAGACAAGCAGGAGGTGGCCGGCGCGTGGGCGCGCGCGTCAGGCACGCGCCTCCCATCCTTCTAGCGAGAGGAAGGGGGTGACTGGCAGAGGCCAGTGGGCTGGGCCTCTGCTGGGCCGCTAGGTAAGCCCAGGTGAGGTTTCTCTCTCTCTCCTCTGCTTTCTAATTTAGTTTCTGTTTTCTATTTTTCTGCTTTATGTTTGGAAATAAAATACCAACCAAAACACTTTGGTTAATTCTGCAAATTTTTGTGAGGAATATTTGAATTGTTTTCAAACAACACAATAAATTTTAGAATATTTGGAGCAACCAATATTTAATGGTAACTTTTAAACTCCAACTCAAATATCATAATGATTTAATTCAATGACCAAAATGTCCTGGAAAAATATGCATCATCTCTGGTAGAGGCTTTCACCTTTTCCATAAATCATGAACATTTTAAAAGGATATTTTGAGGTCACTAAAAATATTTTGGTTGAACCTATTTGAGTTCTTCTAGTGCTAGGGTTTTATCATCCCCATTTCAACTTTAATTGAAAATTAACATGATGCACAGATGCTTTAATGCAACTAATGGCAAGCAAATTCTAGGGCTGTGACATAAGTCATACATATTTAGAGAGCAATTTTTATAGCTTGCACCGATGACAATTTACTTGAAGGATCTTACTCAATCCATAGGTAGGTATGGTGGACTCTCATGGCAAAACTGGGTTTAGGGATATTTGGATGCACAAGTAGTGTCTCTACTTAGTGCAAGGAATTTTGCTAGCATGAGGGGGAAATGCAAGCTCAACATGTTTGGAAGGTCAATGACAATATACTTTAACTAAGATGTCGGAAAACATAAACCATTATGTTGTCTTCCTTGTCCAACGTCAACTCTTTTAGCATGTCATACTTAATGAGTGCTTCACAATCATAAAGATGTCCAAGATAATATATTTATATGTGAACCCCTCTTTCCTTATAACTTCCTATTAATTGCAACGATGACCAAGGCTACGTTCATCAACTCTCAACGATGACCAAGGCCTCATACTTTCTATGTGTGAAGTTATCACTATCCATAAGATCAATATGAATTCTTTTGTTCTTTCTACTTTCTCAAGATCATAGCAACAAAGCAAAGCCCTTGACTCAACACTAATCTTTATTATAGATAGCACACAGACTCGATTACATAAAGAGATCACAAAGCAACACTCAAAACTACTTGATATCAAAAACTTCAAACTACTAGATCAAGATACTACTAAAAGGATCGAACTAAATAAAGCAGTAAAGATAGGAGTGTGATGGTGATACAATACCGGAGCACCTCTCCCAAGCTTGGCAGTTGCTAAGGGGAGTGCCCATACCCATGTGATTATTTCTTCGGAGGTGGTGAAGTAGGAGTTGTTGCATTTTTCTTCTCTAGCTTGCGTCTGAGGCTAAAATTTTCCTCCCTCAGATCCTCATTCTCGAGCTCAAGTTTCATTATCTTTTTGCATAGTGATGCCTTGCTATCCTGCAAAAAACATGGTGGGATAGATTGAACCTTGGGGAGGCTTGACTTCTTGAACTCCACATGCATATCACCAGGTTGAGGTAGTGGATCATCCTCTTCATCGGAGTTTGTCTTCTCTTTCCTCTTTGGATCATAGTCTTCTTCTTCCTCTGTGGTCCAGCCATAATGTTCCACATGCCCATATACTTTTGGGTTTGCGAGATAATCAGCCATGTAGCTCTCTCCCTCCGAATCTTGGGATGATATCTTGTTCCAAATCTGTAACAGGAACAACTCGAAACGAAAACAGAGGATATTTGCGTGATACGGTGGTCAAAACCTTCGGGAGTATATATAATGAATTTTTACCGACCAAAATACATAACATACAAGAAAACGGAGTCCGAGAGGCACACGGGGTGCCCACGAGGCAGGGGGCGCGCCCTACAGGGGGGCACGCGCCCTCTTCTCTCGTGGGAGCCTCGTGTCCCTTTCGGACTACTTCTTTCTTCCTAAAATCCTTAAATAATCCAAAACTGATAAAAATTGCCATTAGAGTTGTTTTGGAGTCGGTTTACTTACCGTACCATGTACCTATGCCTTTTCGGAGTCTGGAACATTCTGGAAAGTGTCCCTTATGTATTCCTCAGGGGTTATGGTTTCAATAATATTAGTTTCAACATTGATAGGATTACCTAAAATATAATGTTTAATTCTTTGATCGTTTACCACCCTCGGATTTGTGCCTTCGAAGTTGTTGTTTTTTATAGCACCAGAACGATAGACCTCCTCGATAACGTAGGGACCTTCCCATTTTGAGAGAAGTTTTCCTGCAAAAAATCTTAAACAAGAGTTGAATAATAACACATAATCTCCTATGTTAAACTCACGCTTTTCTATCCTCTTATCATGCCAGCATTTGACTTTTTCTTTGAAAAGCTTGGCATTCTCATATGCTTGGGTTCTCCATTCATCAAGTGAGCTAATATCAAATAACCTTTTCTCACCGGCAAGTTTGAAGTCATAATTGAGCTCTTTAATAGCCCAATATGCTTTATGTTCAAGTTCAAGAGGTAAATGACATGCTCTTTAATAGCCCAATATGCTTTATATGGAGACATACCCATCGGATTTTTTGTATGCAGTTCTATAGGCACATAATGCATCATCAAGTTTTTTGGACCAATTCTTTCTAGATCTATTCACAGTCTCTTGCAAAATTAATTTAAGCTCTCTATTGCTCAACTTTACTTGACCACTAGACTGCGGGTGATAAGGAGATGCGATTCTATGATTGACATCATACTTAGCGAGCATCTTATGGAAAGCACCATGAATAAAGTGTGAACCACCATCAGTCATAAGATATCTAGGGACTCCAAACCTAGGAAAAATAACTTCTTTAAGCATTTTAATAGAAGTGTTATGATCAGCATACTAGTTGGAATAGCTTCTGCCCACTTAGTAACATAATCAGCAGCAACTAGAATATGTGTATAACCATTGGAGGCAGGAAAAGGTCCCATATAATCAAAGCCCCAAACATCAAACGGTTCAATAACAAGAGAATAATTTTACCTACTCTTTGACATTCATCACAAGATAAGACAAACTTACGAGCAACTTTGAAAAGAGTAGGCTAATAAAAACCAGATTGTAGTACCTTGTGTGCTGTTCTATCTCCAGCGTGGCGTCCTCCATAGGATTCAGAGTGACACTTGCGTAGGATTTGTTCTTGTTCGTGCTCAGGCACACAACGTCTAATAATACCATCTACTCCTTCTTTATAAAGGTGTGGGTCATCCCAGAAGTAATGTCTTAAATCATAAAAGAACTTTTTCTTTTGCTGGGATGTGAAACTAGGCGGTATATATTTAGCAACAATGTAATTAGCATAGTCAGCATACCAAGGAGCAGTACAAGAAGCATTGACAACCGCTAATTGTTCATCAGGAAAACTATCATTGATAGGCAGTGGGTCATCAAGAACATTCTCTAACCTAGACAAGTTGTCTACAACGGGGTTCTCAGCTCCCTTTCTATCAATAATATGCAAGTCAAATTCTTGGAGCAAGAGAACCCATCTAATGAGTCTAGGCTTAGCATCTTTCTTTTCCATAAGATATTTAATAGCAGCATGATCAGTGTGAATAGTAACTTTGGAGTCAACAATATAAGGTCTAAACTTATCACATTCAAACACAACTGCTAAGAACTCTTTTTCAGTAGTAGCATGATTTTTCTGGGCAGTATCAAGCGTCTTACTAGCATACTGGATAACATTCAATTTCTTATCGACTCTTTGCCCTAAAACAACACCTACAACATAATCACTAGCATCGCACATAATTTCAAAAGGTAAATTCCAATCAGGTGGCTGAACAATAGGTGCAGTGATCAAAGCTTTCTTAAGTGTTTCAAATGCTTCTACACAATCATCATCAAAGAAAAAAGGAATATCTTTTTGCAATAAATTAGTCAGAGGCCTAGAGATTTTAGAAAAGTCCTTAATGAACCTCCTATAAAAGCCGGCATGACCAAGGAAACTTCTTATACCTTTTATGTCCTTGGGACATGGCACCTTTTCAATAGCATCAACTTTGGCTTTATCAACTTCAATACCTCTCTCAGAGATCTTGTGCCCCAAGACAATGCCTTCATTAACCATAAAGTGACACTTTTCCCAATTTAGGATGAGATTAGTGTCTTCGCATCTCTGCAAAACTCGATCAAGGTTTCTCAAACAATCATCAAAAGAAGATCCATAGACGGAGAAGTCATCCATGAATACCTCACAAATCTTTTCACAAAAATCAGAAAATATAGCCATCATGCATCTTTGAAAGGTAGCAGGTGCATTACATAAACCAAAAGGCATACGTCTATAAGCAAAAGTACCAAAAGGGCAAGTAAAAGTAGTTTTAGATTGATCCTTTGCTGATACAGGTATCTGTGAGAAGCCAGAGTATCCATCTAGAAAGCAAAAATGTGTGTGTTTGGATTGCCTTTCTAGCATTTGATCAATAAAAGGTAAAGGGTAATGATCTTTCTTAGTAGCTTTATTTAACTTACGGAAATCAATTACCATCCTATAGCCTGTAATAATTCTTTGCGGGATCAATTCATCTTTATCATTAGGAACAACGGTAATACCTCCCTTTTTAGGGACACAGTGGACAGGGCTTACCCATTCACTATCAGCAACGGGATAAATAATACCTGCCTCAAGGAGCTTTAGTATCTCCTTTCTTACCACTTCCTTCATTTTGGGATTTAATCGTCTTTGAGGATCTCTAACGTGTTTGGCATCTTTCTCCACTGAAATTTTGTGTTGACATAATGTGGGACTAATGCCCTTAAGATCATCCAGAGTATATCCAATAGCAGCTCAGTGCTTCTTCAGAGTTTTCAATAATCTTTCTTCTTATTTCTCTGAAAGGTTAGCACTAATAATAATGGGATATATTTCTTTTTCATCAAGATAAGCATACTTAAGATTATCAGGTAATGGTTTGAGTTCAAACACGGGATCACCCTTGGGTGGAAGGGGATCCCCAAGAATTTCAATGGGAAGGTTATGTTTCAGCATAGGTTCTTGTTTAAGGAACACTTCATCTATTTCTTCCCTTTCCTTCATAAACATATCGTTTTCATGGTCTAGCAAATATCGTTCCAACAGATCAGTTGGGGGAACAGCAATGGAAGCAAGACCAATAATTTCATCCTTACTAGGTGGTTCCCTTTCACGAGGTTGTCTACTAAACTTAGCAAAATTGAACTCATGAGACATACCATCGATGCCAACAGTGACGACCTTCCTTTTACAAATAATCTTAGCACTAGCAGTATTCAAGAAGGGTCTACCAAAAATAATGGGACAAAAATCATCTTGTGGGGAAGCAAGAACAAGAAAATCAGCAGGTTATTTAACCTTCCCGCACAAAACTTCAACATCTCTAACAATCCCAATGGGTTTAATGGTATCCCTATTAGCAAGCTTAATAGTAATTAACATCAATGTCTTCTAATTCAACCGGTGCAATATCGTGCATAATTTCTTTATAAAGATCATAAGGTATCGCACTAGCACTAGCACCCATATCACATAAACCATGATAACAATGATCTCCTATTTTAACAGAAATAACAGGCGTGCCTACAACAGGTCTACGTGTCTTAGTATCGGGTCTAGCAATATTAGCAGTTTCACCCAAGAAAGAGATAACATGCTCATCTAAGTCCTCATCCAAGAGATCTTTAATTATAGCAATACCAGGTTCAACATTAATTTTCTCAGGAGGTGTATAAGTCCTAGTATTACTCTTACGAACAACGGTCGAAGCTTTAGCATGATCTTTTGTCCTAACAGGAAAAGGAGGTTTTTCGACATAAGCAGTAGGAATAATAGGATCACTATATGTAATAGTCTTTTCTTCGACTGTAATGGGTGCAACTACTTTCACTTCAACAGGAGGATTATATTTAAACCACTTCTCTTTAGGGAGATCAACGTGAGTAGCAAAAGTTTCACAAAAAGTAGCTACTATCTCAGAGTCAAGTCCATACTTAGAGCTAAATCCACGGAAAGCATCGGTATCCATAAAAGATTTAACACAATCGAACTTAGGTGTCATACCTGACTCCTTACCATCGTTGGAACCCCAATCTTCAGAGTTGTGTTTAATTCTTTCCAATAAGTCCCATTTGAAATCAATAGTCTTCAGCATATAGGAACCAGCACAGGAAGTATCGAGCAAGTTGCGATTATCAAGAGAAAGCCGAGCATAAAAATTCTGAATAATCATTTCCCGAGAGAGCTCATGATTGGGGCATGAATACAACATTGACTTAAGCCTCCCCCAAGCTTGAGCGATGCTTTCTCCTTCGCGAGGCCAGAAATTATATATGTAATTACGATCACGATGAACAAGATGCATAGGATAGAACTTCTGATGAAATTCCAACTTCAATCGCTTATAATTCCAATATCTCATATCATCACATAGCCTATACCATGTCATTGCATCTCCCTTCAAAGATAAAGGGAAGACCTTCCTTTTGAGAACATCATCGGGAATACCTGCAAGCTTAAATAATCCACAAACTTCATCCACAAAGATAAGGTGTAAATCGGGATGCAATGTTCCGTCTCCTACAAAAGGATTAGCTAGCAGTTTTTCTATCATACCCGAAGGAATCTCAAAGTGAATATTTTCATAAAGTTTAGTGGGTTGAGGAGCATATCTTTTCTCTTCTAGTTGGGGTGAAGATACCCCAAACAAGCCCCTCAAAGGATTAGTTTCCATAGTGACAAGTAACAGAAAATTTCGGCACACTATATAAATGTTCCCTTACCAAGCTCCACTCACCAAGAGCGCTACGCTCCCCGGCAACAGCGCCAGAAAAGAGTCTTGATGACCCATAAGTATAGGGGATCTATCATAGTTCTTTTGATAAGTAAGAGTGTCGAACCCAACAAGGAGCAGAAGGAAATGATAAGCGGTTTTCAGTAAGGTTTTCTCTACAAGCACTGAAATAGTAGGTGATAGATAGTTTTGTGATAAGATAAATAGTAACGAGCAAAAAGTAAATAAAGTAAATAAAGTGCAGCAAGGTGGCCCAATCCTTTATGTAGCAAAGGATAAGCCTGGACAAATTCTAATAATGAAGAAAGAGCTCCCGAGGACACATTGGGAATTATCGTCAAGCTAGTTTTTCATCACGATCGTAAGATTCGCGTTTGGTACTTTGATAATTTGATATGTGGGTGGACCGGCACTTGGGTACTGCCCTAACATGGACAAGCATCCCACTTATGATTAACCCCTATTGCAAGCATCCGCAACTACAAAAAGGAGTATTAAGGTAAACCTAACCACATCATTAAACATATGGGTCCATATCAACCCCTAACGAAGCAACACATAAACTAGGGTTTAAGCTTCTGTCACTCTAGCAACCCATCATCTACTTATTACTTCCCTATGCCTTCCTCTAGGCCCAAATAATGGTGAAGTGTCATGTAGTCGACGTTCACATAACACCACTAGAGGAAAGACAACATACATCTCATCAAAATATCGAACGAATACCAAATTCACATGACTACTAATAGCAAGACTTCACCCATGTCCTCAGGAACAAACGTAACTACTCACAAAGCATATTCATGTTCATAATCAGAGGAGTAATAATATGCATAAAGGATCTGAACATATGATCTTCCACCAAGTAAACCAAATAGCATCAACTACAAGGAGTAATCAACACTACTAGCAACCCACAGGTACCAATTTGTGGTTTTGATACAAGATTGGATACAAGAGATGAACTAGGGTCTTGAGAGGAGATGGTGCTGGTGAAGATGTTGACGGAGATTGACCCCCTCCCGACGAGAGGATCGTTGGTGATGATTTCCCCCTCCCGGAGGGAAGTGTCCCCGGCAGAACAGCTCCGCCAGAGCCCTAGATTGATTCCGCCAAGGTTCCGCCTCGTGGCGGCGGAGTTTCATCCTGTAAGCTTGCCCACGATTTTTTCCAGGGTAAAAGTGATGATATAGCAGAAGATGGACGCCGGAGGCCCACTAGGGGGCCTAGAAGATAGGGAGCCGCGCCCTAGGGGGGGCTATCTCCTGGACAGGGTGTGGGCCCCCTGGCCTATTTCTTTCGCTCATAAATTCTTATTAATTCCAAAAAGTTGTTTCGTGGAGTCTCAGGACTTTTGGAGTTGTGCAGAATAGGTTTCCAACGTTTGCTCCTTTTCCAGCCAGAATTCCAGCTGTCGGCATTCCCCCTCTTCATGGTAAACCTTGCAAAATAAGAGAGAATAGCCATAAGTATTGAGATATAATGTGTAATAACAGCCCATAATGCAATAAATATTGATATAAAAGCATGATGCAAAATGGACGTTTCAGCGGGGGACGCGCCCACCCCCCTCGGCGTGCCCCCTACCTCGTGGACAGCCCGGAGACCCCCCTGACTTGTTCCTGATGCCAAAAATTCCTATAAATACTGAAACCTCCAGAAAATAACCTAAATTGGGAGTTCCGCCGCCGCAAGCCTCTGTAGCCACCAAAAACCAATCGGGACCCTGTTCCGGCACCCTGCCGGAGGGGGGATCCATCACCGGTGGCCATCTTCATCATCCCGACGCTCTCCATGACGAGGAGGGAGTAGTTCACCCTCGGGGCTCAGGGTATGTACTAGTAGCTATGTGTTTGATCTCTCTCTCTCTCTCTCGTGTTCTTGATTTGGCACGATCTTGATGTATCGCAAGCTCTGCTATTATAGTTGGATCTTATGATGTTTCTCCCCCTCTACTCTCTTGTAATGGATTGAGTTTTCACTTTGAATTTATCTTATCGGATTGAGTCTTTAAGGATTTGAGAACACTTGATGTATGTCTTGCATGTGCTTATGTGTGGTGACAATGGGATATTCATGTGATCTACTTGATGTACGTTTTGGTGATCAACTTGCGGGTTCAGTGACCTTGTGAACTTATGCATAGGGGTTGGCACACGTTTTCGTCTTGACTCTTCGGTAGAAACTCTGGGCCACTCTTTGAAGTACTTTGTGTTGGTTGAGTAGATGAATTTGAGATTGTGTGATGCATATCGTATAATCATACCCATGGATACTTGAGGTGACATTGGAGTATCCAGGTGACATTAGGGTTTTGGTTGATTTGTGTCTGAAGGTGTTATTCTAGTACGAACTCTATGATAGATTGAACGGATAGAATAGCTTCTTGTTATTTTACTACAGACTCTTGAATAGATCGATCAGAAAGGATAACTTTGAGGTGGTTTCGTACCCTACAATAATCTGTTCATTTGTTCTCCGCTATTAGTGACTTTGGAGTGACTCTTTGTTGCATGTTGAGGGATTGTTATATGATCTAATTATGTTATTATTGTTTAGAGAACTTGCACTAGTGAAAGTATGAACCTTAGGCCTTGTTTCGAAGCAGTGCAATACCATTTGTGCTCACTTTTATCATTAGTTACCTTGCTATTTCTATAATTTTAGATTACAAAAACCTATATCTACCATCCATATTGCACTTGTATCACCATCTCTTCGCTGAACTAGTGCACCTATACAATTTACAATTGTATTGGGTGTGTTGGGGACACAAGAGACTCTTTGTTATTTAGTTGCCGGGTTGTTTGAGAGAGACCATCATCATCCTACACCTCCCACGGATTGATAAACCGTAGGTAATCCACTTGAGGGAAATTTTCTACTATCATACAAACCTCTGCACTTGGAGGCCCAACAACATCTACAAGGATTGCATAGTAGACATTAGTATGCTCTCGGGTCTTCTTTGTTTAGCCTTTCCTTTCTCCTATAATTCAAAAAAAGATAGTGTACTCCGTCAGGGCATGTAATGAACTATGGCAGTTATGCCCTTTATGCTATGCTTGCTATCTTGATGTTGTGCTGTAATGTTTGCGCTCTGAGTAAGCTAGGATAGAAAAACTTAGCTTGATATGTGCGCAGTAGCTTTCTGCCTCGCGAGGACTTGGCTTCTGGCGCTCAACGAGGTCCCCTTCCTGGGGAGCTGGAGGTTAGAAACCTCGAGAGACGCCTCGGGGTCTCGGGAGCCGCCGCGGAACCGTTGCAGTGCTGCTTTTAAAGGAAACGGAAAACTGATGAGCACCTCACTCCTCATTATGTGAGCCCCCTGTCATAGATTAGCTCTGACTTAACGCACCGTGTCGCGCTGCCCGGGGGGCACGGATATGAGGGTTGCTAATGCTTGTGAGCTTGATCGAGGGCTCTCCTTGCGAGGACAAGGCCGAAGCATTAGGGCAGCGGGGTTCGACATGATGTACGCGTATGAGGGTAGGCCCAAGGCGCACACACCTGCCTAGCCCCCACGTGCGAGGCGCGCGAGGGAGAGTGACGGGCAACTGCAACCTCTCTCATGTCCTCAGGCCAAAAACAACCGAGCGGGAGGAGAAGAAAATAACTCAGTGAACCAAAACATGAAAGTACCCAATCAATTAAAAGATCACTAAAAACTGCAAGCAACTTCAGAAAGCAAATGAACAACCACGTCCGGCACCTAATCTAGTCTTCTTACCAGGCGGGCGCCAGCGGGCACCAACGGGCGCAGAGCACCAGTTTCCCCTTCGGTGCAAGGGAGGCAAGCCACAGGCGCGGAGTCCTGAGGAATCATCCAAAGGTTTCCATTCTGGTGCAACAAGACCAAGACCACAAGGACGGCAGGACGGAGGTCATCACCGAGCCCACAACAGCATCACGACCAGGGGCTTTTCGCAGGCGAAGACCACTTTTGTCAGGATAAGCTGTACTACTTGTCCCCTTTCAAATCCGGCCGTTGTGGGATCCCTTCCCACCAACATTTGGGAAGAGGACCAAGGCCACTATAAATAGGACTTAGCCACCACCATAGAGGGGGATCGGATCCATTCTTACCTGACCACCTCTCTAGCTCTCTTGAGCTCAAGAACACCTCACCTCCTAAGGCCAGTTCATCAAATGTACGAGTTCATCCTCAGCCCTTCGAGGCAATCCACCAAAACACTGGAGTAGGGTATGACAATGCAAGGTGGACCGAACCAGGCTAAATGGTCGTGTCTCTGTGTCTCTTCGAGCTCGACGCGCAAGGCTTAGGAGGATCACGAGTAGGCTGGCTGGGTAGGTGTTGAGATCTACGCATGCATCCCAGAGTTCAAACCTTTCAAGGGCTTGCAGGACCCGTAATCAGACATTTGGCGCGCCATGTAGGGGTATGTCGGATCTTCTCTTCCATCGACCGGTCCTCCACCACTCCACCAACGGCATGGCCGACGCCCCAAGGGCACATGTCGAGCACTGGGTTGTTCGGGCCTCCTTGTTGGCGCCCACCGATGAGGAGGACCTCCACTTTGCTCTGTTCGCGGCCGGCACTCCGCATGGGTGGCCGGCCATAGGGGGCGCGGGGCGCATCCTTCCCCTATGGCGCCACGCCGCCGCGCGATCTCCAAGCTACGCCGCCGTGACCGCACCACACACGCGAAGGGAACAGGAAAACATGCAAGCAGGAGCGGGTTGCCGAGCTGTTGGATGTGGCATGCAGGCGAGTGGCACCATTCTGCACCGTGCAAACGTCGAAGGCAGTGGCAGGGGCGCGCTCCCGTCCCCGCAACAACCGCGCACCCACTTCGAGGGCCCTTAAAGAACCTCTCGGCGCTGGCCAGCCTCACCGAGCAGCCCGCACTCCTCCAAACATGCCACCGTAGTGCGGGGCTGCGTCGAGAGACATACCTAGGTGCTGCGCTGGAGCGCCGGCCCCTGGCCGATAGGACCAGAGAGTGACTGAAGAAGGCGGGAACGTGAGGCAGCTGGGCAGCAGTTCTGGCGCAGCCAGCCCGGAAGACTACGTCCTCGTCGCGATGGACCTAAGGCATGCATAGGGAGAAGGCCCCAGCCGATGCCCCACGCCAGGCTGGGCGCTGGATATACACAAAGCCGAGATCCCTTACGAGCCGCCGCCGAGCCCCGCCAACATCTACGACGGCAACAACCTCTGGGTATAGCTAACACCACAGGGGCATGCTTACGTTGACCATGGATCGCAGGTGAACCAGGGTGAAGCTACCATTAGGACTCTCAAGACGGGGAATCCCCTACGGGAGCGCAAAGGGCGTTGGGAGCAGTGTGGGGGGAGCCCAGCAGCAGGGCCTTCCCCGTGCTGCGCGGAGTAGGACCCTGCTTGGTGGTAGGTTCCCCGCTGGGGAAGGTGCCGACGAGCCCTTCCCCCGATGGGGGGCCTACGGTCACTGAGGACTCCGGTAGCGTCGCCTTTGCCCCTTGGTATTGTCCTGGTTTCCGGTCTCCCCAATGGTGGTCGGGGTGGCGCAGGGCGGGGTCCTCGTCGGGCGATATGAAGCAAGGCTCCGGCCTGTGAAGTTCTCCGCTCGTGAGACTCTCACGTAATAATGAGTGGGGCTGTACACGCCCTGGGGTCTCCTCAGCGCCGCCCTGGGGCCTCACGGGGGCTCCTACCTACGTCCTAGTGGAAGCACCATGCTCCGCGCTGGCCGTCGACACTGTCCCCCAATGACTATGCCCAGCCAGTGGAAGCACTTAGCTCCGCGCTGGTGAGAAGACTTGAAGACTAGCTAGGCGGCGGATGCGGCCATTTGCTTTCGCCTCCTTATTGTACTTGTTCGTTGGCTTTTTGGAGTAACTTGGTTCTCGCACATTCACAAAAATGGGGGGAGTTTTTATCGTCTTATGTTGCTCTCTTGCCTTTTGTTCTTTTTTTCCTGGAGCTCGTGATCGCTGCCTTGCCCTCGAGCGCCTCAGGAGCGGGGGCCGAGTGCGGTGTGCGCGTCAGGATTAGTCACTCCCCCCTGGGGGCTCAAGGGGCTTAATGGTGCGGCTGCCACCCGTGCCCACCTCGTCGCAATCCGGTAGCCGAATCCTTGCGAAGCACTCCAGGACAGGTCAACAGGGTCCCCGCAGGAGCCAGACCCTCATGAGCCCGCAACAGGCCTGCCTTGGGAGGACAAATGTTTCTGTAGCGTCAGGGATCACTCGAGACTCACAGAGCCAAAGATAAGTCACGACCACCATCCCACCTAAGGTTGCAGACCTGAGGGGTTTGCTCCGTGGCATCAATTCAAACCATTTCACAATTATGTACATCACAATCACAAGCCCCCCCCCCCTTTTCAAAATGCTATCACAAGGGAACTTCCATGTTTTGTCATATAGATTAAGGCAAACAGAAGTGCAGGTCCAGCCGAGCGCGCCCTCTTCGCCGCCTTCGTCCGTGCTGCTCGCGCTGCCGGAGCCATGGCAGCCATCCTCCTCGTCACCACTACCCGTGTCATTCGCTCCGGCCATGAGAACGGCCGTGTCATCCTCAGGAGCCAGCTCCTTCACCAAGGTGTCCACATGGCCGTCCACCCACTTGGCGAGCTTGTCTTGGGTAGCCGCAGGCACAGGGGCTAGCACGGAGTATGGGAATCACGGTTCAGGAGATTGCTCAAGACGCGCGAGAGTGCACGCCCGAGGAGGCCCGACTCCTCTCATCAACAAGCTGGCGAGCCTTCACGGCCTGATCCTCCAGGTGGGTCACAACATCAGTGAAGAAGTTAAGATGGCTGGCGTAGTCACTCTTGTGCGGGTCAAGAGCGCTCTCGTCAAAGATAGCACCCATGGCCTGGTTAGCTCTGACGCGAAGACCTTGGAGCATGGAGCTGTGCTCGCATTCCAGTGTCAGGCATAGGCTCTTTTCATTTGAAGCCTTCTTCATGAGGGAGGCGGTGTCCTTGACTTGCTTCTGGAGAGAGGATATCTTGGCGCGGGCAGAGTTCAAGGTAGTCGGAAGAAGTCAGAGCTACTTGGGCGGCACTCTCATGATGTTCTGTGGACTGCAGCTTCACCTTCAGGGCGGAGGTCCTGCCTTCAAGTTCGGCCTTGAGCAGCACCAGATCCAAGCGGCGCCCCTCAACTAAATCAGCACGTGCCTTCGCCACCCTCTCCTCCACCTCCAATTGGACCTAGGCTTCTCGGGCGGTGACGACATCCTCAGCCGCGGCAGCCTGGCGCTCCCTCACCTCCAACCTCTCAAACGCCATGTTGTGCTCTAGGCCTCCAACGCCAAGTCATCGTGGCGCCTCAGGAGCTCCTCCTCGGCAAAGGCCGCTTCGTCTGGTGAGGAGGCCAGGAGGGCACGCTGCTCCTCAACTTCTCGCTCAAGGGCAACATTTAAAGATAGAAGCTCCCGCTCCCGCTCCTCGGCCGCCTCGCGATGGCGGTTGGCGGCTTCGGCCTCATCCATGGCGCAGGCGCAAGCCTCACGGGAAGTCGCAAGTGAGGCCACCGCAAGCGCGTCGGCTTGATCACGCTGAAGATTCCCGAGGTTGATGGCAACCTTCAGCTGCTTCCACTCATGCGCCAGGTGGCAACCTTCTGCCTCGAGCCTGGTGTCGACATTAGCAAGCTTCCCGCCAAGCTGGATCATCACACACGTTGCCTCGCCGAAGAGCTCGAAGCGGATGGCGCTGCGCCCGCGTGCAAGCGCCAATGCATGACCAAGGCCTTCTTTAGACCTAGAGGCTGCCGACGAGGCACTGGGCGTCTCGCCTGCCCCCGGCCAGGAACTGGCCGGTGTAGCTCCGCAACCTGAAGAAGAAGGCCGCCCAAGAGTCAGCCCTGCGCCCCGCGCAGGGCCTAGGCACTGGGGGCTGTGTGCTGGGGCCAAGCCAGGATCCTTGGAGGCACTAGCCTCCCGAGGTTTCGTCGTCACGAGAACCCTGCAAGGCCCTGGCCAGGAGAGAACGCGGCATGCAAGGAATTAAGAGAGAAGGTACCATCGCTGCGGCATGGAGATCTCTTCCTCTTCAGGAGCGATTCAAGACTCAGGAGGGGCTGACCAGACCCCGGCGGGCGACCCTCGCGAGGACGAGCGTGGCGGGGCGTCCGCGGCGGAGGCCCCAGGAGCAGGGGCGTCTAGCGGGGTCTTTTGGCCAACGGCTCCGGAGCCATTGGTGGGCGCCTCGCCATCGACAGCTAGCTCGAAGCCATCACCCCGAGCTTCAGGAGCCTCTTCCTCCGGAGCATGGGGGTTGTGCTGACCCCGCGGCGGCACCCTTTGGTACTCGGGAGCCCCAATCTCCCGGGACCCCATCAGAGCCAGGCCTCTAGAGGAACCCTCAATAGCTATTGGCGGTGGGCGCCCCCTGCTTATACACTTGGGGCGTGCACGGCCGGATTGAGTAGCAGGGGAGCCACAAAGACGGGGTTCTCACAAGGCCCCTGAAGGCCCTCTGGGAGCAACCCCCACTCGCCGAATAGGGGCATCTGCTCCACGCAGGACGTCTTGTTTGAGCACTGGTAGAGGAGGCAGCCATCTCCAGGAAGGTCGGCGGGCTCGGATTCGCCCGTCAGGAGTTTAAGCACCACGCTCAAGGTCCAAGTGGTCAGTGACGGCTTCTGCAGCCTCATGGGATCCTCAATGCCAGCAAGGTCCCACATTGGGCAAGAATGGCGCTGGAGGCGAGCGACGCGCTGCCTGACGATTTCCTTCACCACCATCGGCACCGTCACCTCTAGCTTGTGCAGCCTCGCCAACCTCTTCCAAAGGAAGGTAAGGCGCCGGTCTGAGAGCTTCGCGTGCCCCCAATTGGAGATGGGCGAGGCCACCGCTCCAGGAGTCAGGAGCAGGGGGCTCCACGTGCCGGCATCCATAAGCAGCCACTGCTTTCGGAACCCCTCCGCAGCAGGCGAAAGCTCAGAGTTGATCCCCGAGCCAGCAGTTACGGCCACATCTTCGAAGGTCGCACATCCAGAGCATTGACGAGCATCGACCAGCCGAAGTAAGAAGAAATGTCGAAGCAGGGCCACGGAAGGAGTAATGCCGACCATAGCCTCGCAGAGGAAGGCAAAGACGGCGAGAAGGATAAAAGAGCGGTGATACAGATGCAGTAAGTGGATCTAGTAAAGCGAGATTACAGCGTTGAGGAAGGGAGAGAAGGGGGATTCAGACCCGCAAGGAGAGCATTGAGACAGATGGGGATCTCAGTGGCACTCATCTCACCCACAGGCCAAGACGCAGGACGAACGGTTGTTGCCTCCACCTGTTAGAATCGGCCGCAAGGGCATGGCGGACCTTGTCCCGCCCCTCCTGGTTGATCACCATCGATCGCTCACGAGCCGGCTCCAAGGCCGGCGGGGACCTGGCCGGGGCATGCGGCTTCCCCTTCTTGTTCCTCAACTATGGGGCCATGACGGAAGCCGGAAAAGGAGGCGAGGCGCCGGCACCGGATCTACACACGGAGCTACTAGATTGGGAAAAGAAAAAACTAAGGCCGAGCGCGACAATCTGCGAGAGTGAGCTATTCTGGCAACAGGCGACCACTAGGCCTGGCGAATATCAAGACGGTGTGGGGAAATGGTGACGCCCACGTCCCATCAATTGCCACGCGTCATCAAGGCCGCAGGCGGTTAGGGCCCGTGGTGCTCCGCACTTTCCCTTTGGCTTCGCCTGGAAGCCATGTCCGAGCGCGCCTTGGGCCAAGGGGCTACTGTCATCGTTCTGGATATGGGGGTATCCAGACTTGCCTTCCTGTGGCCCACTATGTGGCTCCATCGATGGCTTGGTACGACCCAACTTCGACATCAATAGCTCAAGACCCTCGCGAGGCGGGCGACTCCAAGACCCCCTAGGGGATCGGCCTCTTAAGGCTGGCTCCTGAGGGGCGGAGAGTTCTATGCAAGGTGCACCTCACGAGGCTCAGCTGACGTGAGCCATGGCGACCAAGGTCAGGCGGGCGCCAGCGGGCGCAGAGCGCCAGTTTCCTCTTTGGTGCAATTAAGGCAAGCCACGGGCGTGGAGTCCCAAGGAATCAGCCAAAGGTTTCCATTCTGGTGCAACAAGACCAAGACCACTAGGACGGCAGGATGGAGGTCATCACCGAGCCCACCACAGCGTCACGGCCAGGGTCTTTTCGCAGGCGAAGACCACTTTTGTCAGGATAAGCTGTACTACTTGTACCCTTTCAAATCCGGCCGTTGTGGGATCCCTTCTCGCCAAAATTTGGGAAGAGTACCAAGGCCACTATAAATAGGACTTAGCCACCACCATAGAGGGGGGTCGGATCCATTCTGACCCGACCACCTCACCAGCTCTCTCGAGCTCAAGAACACCTCACCTCCTGAGGCCAGTTCATCCATTGTACTAGTTCATCCTCAGCCCTTCGAGGCAATCCACCAAAACACTGAAGTAGGGTATTACACCGCAAGGTGGCCCAAACCAGGATAAACACCACCAGTTCTGTGTCTCTTCGAGCTCGACGCGATAGGCTTAGGAGGATAGAGAGTAGAGAGGCTGGGTAGGTTGAGATCTCCGCACGCACCCCAGAGTTGAAGCTTTCAAGGGTTTGCAGAACCCGTAATTTGAAAGTACGTATGTGCGAGTAGGCGTTCGAGACCTCGCCCATATGTATGTACGTGGCCGTATTTTCTTTCTTGCACCATGGCCGTTGTACGTACGTGTACATGCTACGTGCGCGCCTCTACTACGACACGTGTGTGCCTCTACTACGACACGTGCGCGCCTCTACATCGACCAGTATGTACGTACACGTTCGCGACCAGAATGACAAAGCTACATACGCTTCGACCAGGTGGGTCCCAACTGTCAAGCACTTCCTTGCGTATGAAGATGTAGCTGGTGGATCCCAGCAGTCAGGGGGCGAATCGTTTTTTTGCCCGTAATATGGATGCACTTCCTTGAGGGCGAAGATGTAGCCTGTGGGTCCCAGTAGTCAGAGGGGAAACATATTTTTCACGAAATACGGTGGCCCATCCGGTGGGTCCCTGTTGTTAGGTGGAGGAATCATTATTTTGTGCGTAATAAGTAGGCACTTCCTTGGTGCGGTCATGGACCCAGCTGTCAGCCTCTCCATGTACAGTACTCTTCTAATGGAAGTCATTCCTTGACCACGTTGACCATACCGCGCCGAGAGCACCAGGGCAGTGGACGACAACGATGCCTAGGAAGGGGACGATGCGGAGTTGCGGAAGACGAGGCAGTGGAAGCCTGTGCGGAGGGGAGTATGAGGGTTCACTGGTTTGGCTGCAGTGTGAGACTGCCGTTGCCGCATAATAACAGGGGGTGTGGGTGAGTAGAGGTATGCCCTGGCTAGCGGTGGGTGTAGTAGGTGGCGCTGAGGCCTGCGCGACAGCACAGCCGACCACGGGAGGCGGGAGCAGGCGGTCCGACCGGTGCTGGATTTGGCGGCTGGAGCAAGAAGATCAGAGATTGAAGAAACATGATGGCTGTTGGATTGACATCCAATGGTTACATCTGCTAGAATCGTTTGTTGAGTATATAATAACTAAAAAAATCTTGCATATGCGTCAACTTAATAGGCCCACAAGTCAGACCATTCAATTTATATATATATATATATATACATATATAGGCAGACGGTCTATTCTGCTAATATTAGCAGAATAACTATTCTGCACACCACTTCCGCACTGCACGCTGAACGCAAGTGCACTGCATCTTCTTGACGACGAGCACTGCAATATAGACTAGTGAACTTCATGTCGGAAAAAACTGCATGCAGTGTTATTCCAGTACTGTTTTCACTCTAATTTTTTGATTGTTTAGCGGAACGAGGCGCATAATATACCGTTGGAAAGCTATGGATTAGGCGCAACTTCTCTATGTTGAATACTTTTCAAGATTCCTCGCGATTTAAGAGCAGTTTCAAAAACGGCGCGGCGGATGACGAGTGGCAGCGATCGTATTTTCGTGATTTTTTCTAAACCACTCATCGGAATAAAGCAAATGATACGCCGTTGGAAAGATATCGTCAAGGCGCATCTTTTTCATATCTATTATGTTTTCTAATTCGTTACGGCTTAAGAGCAGTTTCAAATTTACTAAATCGCGGAATTACGTTTTTTTGAAATTTTTGCAATTTTCGGTACTATTTTCGCTCTAGTTTTTGAATCGTTTGTCGAAACGAGGCGTGTAATACGTTGTTGGAAAGCTATGGATGAGGCGCAACTTTCATATGTTGAAATATATTTGAAATTCCTACGGTTTTAAGTTAATTTCGAAAATTGTGCGGCGGACGACGTGTGGCAGTGGCCGTTTTGGCAAAAAATTTGCAAACCGTTGGTCGGAATGATTCAAACGATACGCCGTTGGAAAGATATCAACGATACGCAACTCTTTCATGTAGAACACTCTCCCTAATTCTTTACGGTTTAAGAGGAATTTCGAATTTATTGAAATGCGGACACTCTGTTTTTCGCGACACCCAAATCGACGTGTTTACTTCATCCGACTGAAAACCGCACTACATCGGACGAAAAACCGCACTGCATAAGACGGGTAAGAGAACTGCATGGTTTCTTTTTCGTGGGACGTAAATTTTTAAGACGAAGAAGAATACCGCACTTCCTTTAGACTGAAAACCGCACTGCGTCGGACAGGCAAGCGAGCTGCATGATTTCTTTTGTCAGACGTAATTTTTCTCAAAGGAGTTTTTCTTTGTTTTTTTTCCAACATTTTTTATCAACGAGAGTGGACGGCAGAGACAAGGGCAAGCGAACCGCCGCATATATCAAAGTGAACCGCATTACTTTCTTTTGTTTCGCTATTTTTTTCACACTTCCATGAAGTGCGCAAGCGAACATCATCACTCTAAAAAATGAACCACGTTCGAGGACCAAGTGCACTACATCTGTTTTGACGAGGACCAAGCACACTGCATGTGTTTTTGACGGAATCAACTGAGTTTTGAAACACACAAAGCACATTGTGCACTTCACATAATTCACTAGCTTTTGAAACACACAAGCACATCGTGCACTTCACACACGAGCCGTGCAACCCGCAAGCGGTCTCCAAATGGACTGCATCTATTTTTTACAAAAAATAAATACATTTGACTGAAGTGGACCATAGTACTCCTCGAAGTGATATGTTTGTTTGTCTTGAGCCCGAATGAGCTTCAAGAGAGTTCAAAGCGAACACCCAAACATATTAGAAGTGTACTCCTTCTGATCATAACCGCCGCCCGCGTTCCTGCCTGAGTGCATGCACGTATGTGTCGGACTGAACTTCTGTTCACAAGTAGAGTAGAAGGGTTGGTTCTCCTTCTAGTGTAGGACACTTCAGAACAGCCAACCGCAGTCCACTTGACTCTTTTCTTAAAATAAAAACACAATTAGGCCATAGATTATTTCTGGGCTGCACACGCAGGTGGACAGAACTGCATCACAGTGCCTGTTGGGCTCTCATCAACAATGGACAACAACACTTTTCTTGCTCTTTTTTGACGCACTTTTCCTCTCCTATAAAAAGAGAGCAAACGCCCAAAATCAGATGAGCAAACTGGAAAGGGCAAACTTCACCTCACCCATGTTTGCATGTTCATCAGTGGGGAGAAAATGAAGAGGCCCGAGGGGACCGCACAAAGGCATCAAACTGCAAACTGCAATGCTGGACCGCACGAGGCATCAGATGCACAGCCAAAATCCAACAGAAAAACACAAGTTATCGCTTTCTGAACATCAACGCATGCTACTGGGATCGCTGGGACCTTGATGTATTGTCGAGGTTGAGCACAGGCATCAATTACTACTATTATTGCCTTAAAAGAAATCAACAGCTATGAGCCATCAAAAACTACGAGGCTTTTCTCCATGAATTTCACATGCATCTATCGGAAACACAAGCAAACAAGTGCATAGCTAGAGCATCCTGAGCTGCACGCATCGCTCAGGGGGGACTGCTTGCTGCCGTGGAGAGGAGTGGAGGGAGGGCGGCGTGGAGCCGCGTGTGGTAGAAACTCACCGTGGTGGAACGGGCCCCGACGCTGGTGTAGACGCCTCCCTACACAGCGCAGCACCTCGCGTGCGAGGAGGCATGCAGGGGGTTCGGCAATGCATGATCCGGCGCACATGGATCTCATTGAACTTCAAAATAATGCTCAGCAAGCTGCAAAAAAGAAACAAAGGAGCTGCAAATAGGGGGGAGGCGGATCCTGTGCCCAACACCCTGTTGGTGTAGCAGGGAAGGAGGAGAAGTATGTAGGACCACGATGGGGGTGGCATACCTCAAACTCTCTCGATCCGTGTGAGAAGAGTACGATGCATGAGGGAAGAACCCGGATCCGGCGCGGGATCCATGGATTGGGGAGGAGAGAGCTGCAGGGGGTTGGTGTGACGAACTGCATCGGAAGGTTGCACGGGATCTGAAGCAGAGGAGGGGCCGGTGGACTGCACACACACACATAGTAGTAGAAAAAACTACCGTGGCTGGAGTGGAGCGGGGCCGGGGCCATCGCCTGGGCGGCGTTGCGGGACGGAGGTGCGCCGTCCGGGAGGAGGAGGCGGTGCAGCGCCAGGTGGAAGGAGGGCCGCGCCAGGCGGGAGGAGGATGAGGCGGGGCCTTGCCGGGCGGGAGGAGGAGGCGGGGCGGCGCCAGGTGGGAGGAGGGCCGCGCCGGGCAGCAGGAGGAGGAGGCGAGGCGACAGTGGCCGGATTTTTGGGTGTGCGGGACGGGAGGTGGAGGTGGTGGTGTGGTGGGGAGCCATGGTGGTCGGGATCGATCCCGTGGTTGCTGGCCAGATCCCGGTAGGTGGTGGTGGGCGGTGGCAGGTAATGGTGGGGTGGGGTGCTGCGGCGGCAGGGTCATGGCAGCGCGGCGACGCGCAAGGAAGGGGGAAGGAGGTCGGGGGGAAGGAGGCTAGGACCCGGGGGGCGGGGAGCGTGGAAGAAGGTGGAGGTGGAGTGGGGCTGTGTTCGTGCGGGAGGTGGGTGGTGGGTGGTTTTGTTCGATCGGGGCTGGGGGTGGGACGGTGGTGTGCAAAATAAGGCGTTTTGGTGTGCAGAATAAGGTCTTAAGGTGTGTTATCATAATAGACCCACCCTATATATATATATATATATAGCTCATTGCAACTTCTTATGCAATTTATTGCAGTCTGTTTTTTTTTGTTGGCCAGGGCCAGGGTTAAAAATTTAAATGAAAATTCGCATATTTTTATGGGTTCCAAACTATTTTTAATACCGAAATGTCGAGCCAGATTTAAAGTACTTTGAAGATATATTTAAATTACGTTAAAGCCCAGTGAAATAGGAATCTGAAAATGTGAAACTAATCAGAAATTATAAAGTAATTGCCAATTTGTCATCTATTTTTATATTTACAACCCATTTCATATTAATTTCAAGATTTGCAGGCGTCTTCAAAGAGTTGCAGCCCATCAGGATATAGAAAAATAAGTTGGCCTAGATTGGGTATTCTAGAGAAAAAATAAACTGGGTTCATTTTCACAAAGAAAAAATAACTGGGCTGGTCATATGGTGAACATAAAATATAAGCCTGGGCTAGACGGGCCACAACCCAGTTGAAACCCTGCTCTGTCTCAACAATAACAAAAAAAATACTACTCGAGCAGCTACGTCCTAGGTGTCAGCCGATCTTGTGTTGTTCTCTTGTCTATTGACTATATACGCTCACAATGTCGGGGGTCCCAGATGTCAGGAAACCACTAGGAGGAAGCATTTTCTTTTTCCATACGCTGACATGGTGGGCCCCTATTGTCATCCTCTCCACGTACTTCTGCCGATTCCCGTTGTTTGTTGACCATGTTCACAATGCGAGAGGGCGGCGTCGTGGCGAGCACACCAAAGCTCGCGGAGGACGACGGCGAGGCCTTATACGTCGGCATTAACGATTTAGGAGATGGTGGAGCGGCGATGCATGCGCTGAGGCGCAGCCAGCCATGGGAGGCGGAAGCAGGCGGCCCGCCGGCGCTAGTTTGGTTTTGGCGGCTGGAGGAAGACAAGACTAAAGAAACACGACAGACTGTAAAAGCAGCAGGAGTAGTTAATAACCTTAACTAAAACTAGCAGGGGCACTTAACAACCATAGCTGAAAGTAGTATGAGTACTTATACAGGTTTAACCATACAAAGCACGCCTCGAACAGTGCTACTTTGCCTACAGTTAACCAAGGTGAGGCCGCCAAGCCCCGGGACAAGGCCCAGACGCCACCCCGCGCATCCACAACCTTCTGAAAGCGGCTTCATCTCGCAATGTGGTCAATGAACAGGATATTCTCTTTAGAGCCATGGTAAAGCAGGAACATAATCTTCTGTCCAATTCTCCAGGATGGACGGGCCTTCATTTTTTGGGACTACCCATGAATAAGTATATTTTCACCTCCAAGGGGAATGGAGTAGGTCGACATAAACATCATGTTGTGACCAAGCGCAAGTCTGACCCGACCATGGTCAAGCATCTGTATAGGAACAATAGAACTGGGTAGTTTCTGTTTCAAGAAGATCACAACTGTAAAACTGCGTATAAGCTATAGTTTATGAACAACACATATAACAGAAAACAGTTCATACCATAAGTTTCTCGACATAGTTGGACCTGTTCAACGAGTGCAGCAGTGGAACACATATCCCACGTGGCCGTCCACCCTTGAAATGCCCCACAAGGACCTCAAGACGATCAATAAAGTGTAGGTTCTTGTGGAAGTTGTTCCAGTCAACTTTAGTGCCATTAGTAACAGGTGAGTTCTTATAGAATAACAAACGAGCAGCCTGCTTAACTCTCAAAAAACCTACACGTGCCACCGATTATAAGAAAATATTAGTTAGAAGTAGCATCTTCGTGAGAGATTTGTTGCTACTTCTAAAGTTAAATTGTGATTAATTAGACAGAATAGGTGGATTAAGAAGTAATCGAGGCAACAAGCAAGAACCATATACAAAACTAACATGGATGAACAATTGGAATGACGTCGGGTTGGAAGATCGCAGTGAAGATGATACCAGGTTATGCTATTTCCATCAACATTCGTGTGCCAACTTGCAGTCCGTAACACTTGAGAAAGTATATCAAAAAAGCAGCGATCTTGTTGGTTCATGAACCCAACTCGGAAAGTATATCCATGGCTTCTCTTCACTGTGACCATTAAACCGGTGTATTCAGTTATGTCAAGGCCGAGCATCTTGAGTACATGTGTTCTGGCAGAGCAAATAATGCACTCCAGGAAAAGAAATATGAGAACACAATGTATTCCATATCCAAATGTAAAAATAATTTCCTCCTTCATGCCAGTGTTGACCATTGTACTAGTACCTTTTATCCAAATATAGCAATTCAAATTTCCAAATTAGTCGACAACATGTTCAAAAAAAACCACCCTCTCGGATAGAAAAGAGGATTCTAGGAACATACTATGCACGTTTTAAAATCCTGTGTTACGATGAGAAGGAACAAGTGTGGTGTCTCGCCGAGGGCACATAAACCTGTAGGGTCCTCGCACTTTGGGCACTTCAAATGAAACACACTAGATTCAGTATGAAGAAAAATGCATCAATGGCAGCGACTGCCATCCTAGGATTACCCACGACCAAGGGACATGGATTTAACGGGGATGGATAAAGAATTGTACCTAGTTCTTTGTGAGAAAACCCTATGCAATCACCGATAGGGGGTTTTCTCTGAACAAGCAGACGAGGGAGAAGGGGATTCAGGTCCCGTGAAATATTGTTGCTTCGTCCGTCCAGCTTACTACTAAAGCTGGAAAGCTGGGGTTTTTGGGATTTGACGGCTCATTGGGCATTACTACGACATTACGATCAGGGTGTGTCTACCATGCAGTTGTGCTTTCTAATTTGGTGCATATGGGACGTGGAACTCGTTGTCGAATGCCCCACATATCAGCGAAAGGAACTAGAAGGACAGGAGTAACTAGTTACACATAAATATATTTTTGACAGAGAGATACTCCCTCTGTAAAGAAATATAAAAATCTTTTATATCACAACTTTATACGTAGGAAAAATCAATGGGAATATATATAACATATATAATTATAAAAAACTGTGTTTTTTAACACAGTATAGATGAGTTGGTGATGATAGTGTGCCTGCCATCCTTCAATATATGCCGTCCGATTTATATCTGACGGATTGGAAGGAAAATATGGCAATTTTGCAAAAAGGTACCCACACACCTCTCCACATTTTCAAATAATGCCTTCCCTCATTCATCCTTTTCTCTCACAAGATCAAATACTCAGACAAATGCATCTTGATGTTACATGCAACGCATGGGCATTATGGGGGTTCAACTGAGAATATAATACTCAAACAGGCTCAGAGTTCTGGACTTTGGGCCACAGTCTCGTGCGCCTGCATGTTTGGGGGCCCATGTGTTCTACCTCAGCGCTTTTCATATTGCAAGCGATTGGTATGGCGCTGGTTGTAGATGCTATCGCAAGGCGAATACACAAAATTGAGTAAAGCACGACAGCTGTTGGAATGAAATCGAACGATAGTTCCTAACTAGCAATCAGAGTTGCAATTCTATCAACGATATACTATGTGATAAATAATACTGTCATACTACTTATACACACAGGAAACTTGTTTCACCATGCCAGATTATTACATCAAATTCTCTCGGAGGACAAATCAGTTCGGCAGTTGCGTGCTGCTACTTAAGAATTTCAAAGTTGATTTGGACCAACTCTCCTTGCCGAGAAAGTTCGATTTTGACATCATCCTCTAATGCAAGATTGATTTAGATTTTAACCTTAACCATTCTTTAGCATCAATCATCATGCAACCATCATTTGTCCTTATGGTATATTGAGCAGGTTCATTCACACCAAGGCTGCGCATGGTATGAGAAACTTGGCCACGGTCGCCCGGATTGTTGAATGACTCCCTAGTTGCTCTAGGAATTCTCTGTTTGCAAACAAGAAGACATACACAAACAGTTAGATCAACACAGTGAATCGTGTGAAACAACATGGAAACAACAGTGAATCGGCCAATGCTTACCAATAAGGTGGACATGTCAGTTTTTGTAAGCACTTTGGTATATGAAGTGCGAACTGCAGCCCAGTCTGTTGCCTGGTGCAACTGCTCGTTCAGTTGCCGCTGCACGGGCCGGAGTAGATGCAAGTGCAAGTGTTGGTGCATGTGCCAAAGCCGTTGCTGGTGCCCGTGCCAGTGTGACTGGTAGTGCCGCTACTACCGCCGGAGATGATGCTCCTTGTAGAGCTGGTGCCGGTGTCGGAGCAGGTGCCGGTGTCTATGCCCGATCATCCGGTAGACCAGCCTAATCCACTGACGTAGTCGGAGCCCAATCCTCAGCTGGATCAGACTGATCTGCTTCCGCTGTCAGTGCTAGAGCAAATACTGGTGCTTGATCTGTTGTTGAAGGTGGTGCCGATGTGCGAGCCAGCGACGATCGTGTCTGGTCTGCTATGATCAACTTTCTAACTTGACTAGGCTCCGTGACCGTGATCCAGTTTTTTCCTTCATTTCTTTTAAGCGCGAGAAGGACTAATTGTGGCGTGTTTGTTAAACCAAACTGCAGTTCATCATAGGGATTCAGCTTGTACTCAGAAAACAGAGTGGTCCAATTTTTTCCAGTAAAATAAGTGACGGACAATGCCTTCGTTACTGACACGACATAAGAAGTGAAACCTGCAAAAATAGCCATGGTAGAGCAAACCAAACGGTTTACATTATGATGAATGTCACATGGCAAAACCTGCATTGTAAAATTGCAGGAAAATAAAGAAAACGTGGCATTAAATCAATAAGATTTAGACAGTAAAGCAATAAGATTTGCTTGATGTGACACGAGTGAATCCTTACCAGGAAATCACTATGTTGAAGTACTAAACATAAGATTGATCATCCAACTACGCGTGGCATGCAGGGGCCCCGCCTACTCCCACAAGCAGGATAGTCCAAAGTTCATGATAAATCGTATGGACCGAACATCCAAGGGACTGGAAATCCTGGTGGGTGCGATAAACTCTGCAATGCATACAGATATTTGAGTGTAACCATAATTGATAAACCGTCCTCACAAAAAAGATGATCTGGATACTTCAAAATATACAGACTGAATTGAGTGGACAGACATTAACATATATTATTCTCAGGACTCACCACACACCAAAAACGGCAGTACTAAACTATACAGGGTTCACAAACATAAATCAAGTAATGAACAATAGTACTTACTACAGACAAGCAAAGTTGCACTAATTAAACTCTGCAGACTATTTCTTGCCACTAACCTATGGGATGAACCGCACTTAATTGACTGGCCATGGACTTCATGAGAGATGTCTCCCTGCACCATCACCATCTCGTCAACCTTGGAGAACCTAACAGAGTGGTCTTTCCACTCATAAACATGATGATGAAGACAGGCTGCATCAGATTTGTCAAGAAGCTTTACAAGAACCACACCCTTCGTAATCGAAGGCACAACCAGGAAATTGTTGTGGTCAAGTACAGTCTCAAGAGCATGCTTGACAACAATGCTACAGGAAAACACTAGTTCAAGACACGTGGTGACAAGGACACAACAACTGGATAGTTTAGTAGTAGAACTGTAATGCCCCGAATCCGATGCGCCAGGTGTCTTCCAGTCATTCGCCGTTGTTGCCATGTCATTTGTTTTTGTGTGACACTTTGCCATGTCATCATCTGCATTTCATCTGCATGTTTTTCAAAACTTGCATCCGTTTGGGTTTCCCCGGTTCTCTCCATTATCCGTTCTGAGCCCAACCACACTCGCACGCGCCCGCGGCACCTCCAAAATATTATTTTATAAGTGGCATAAAATGTTCTCGGAATGGGATGAAACTTGGCATGCGGTCTTATTATAGGGTAGGTAGACCGCCTGTCAAGTTTCGCCGCATTCGGAGCTCGTTTGATAGCCCAACCCTTAAACATATAGCGCTACCGCTGCCGGTACCTTCGTCGGACATTTTCGGTCTCCGGAAACCTATGCTGGGCTGCTATCTCTTCTCTCCTTAAAGCCTACCCCTTCTACACAGCCCTCGAACCACTCACCTAGTCCCCTCTCTGTACGGGGCCGCATGATCGCGATCGTATGGTCCGAAAACCCCTCCTGACCCCTCAAACCCTAACCCTGTCTATATAAAGAAGGACAGTCCTTCCTAATCTGGAACCTACCCCTCCTCCTCATTTTCCGCGCCACCCAACCCGCGCTCGCCGGAGCCCCTGCCTCCCCGCCTCCTTGTCCGGCTCACCGGAGCCGCCCGCCGGTGACCCCCAGGCCAGATCCATCGCCCTCGTCTCCTCCTTCCCCTGTCTCTCTCTCTCTCCCATCTCTAACCCCCACCGCTGGCCCCTTTCAGCTCGCCGCCGGCCTCGTTTTGCTCCGCCGCAGGAGCACCACGTCATCTCTGGTCGGATACTGTAATCCCCGCCCGTCCCCAGCCTCCCCAACATCGCCGGCCACCGCTCCTCCGTCGGAGTGCTGCCGCTGCCGCTCTCCAGTCCGATCGGGGAGGAGCCCCGATCCTGCCACTCGCGTCGACCCTCCGTGTGGGCCCACGGCCCAGCCCAGCTCCCCGGCCTGCCTCCTCCACCGATATGGGCCTGGGCCATGCTGTAAGCCCTACCTATCCCTCGCTCGTGTGTTTTATAACTATATCGTGCTCATCCTCTGTTTTTATAGAAATTTGGCTAAGTCCCTGAGAAAACATCAGCATGTGTGCATCTTGGCATGATCATAACTGTGTGCATGTGGCTCCGTTTTCTGTGCATGATATGTCAAAATGTTCATCTCAGAGTGCTCTTCATGATGGAGTAGATTTCATTCATGTTACTATTAATCTTGACGCCTTAATCTTCGTTTGCAAAACTGCCAGGTGAGATAAACTACTGAAATCTGCTAATTGTTAACATCATGTAGGCATCTTGTGAGTGTTATAACTTTGTCTCTGCCGATCCTATGAAGATGATCTTGATATGTGCATGTTCTGCTCTTGATGCTCTACACGCTGGTTTTCTTTTCATTCATGTTAGAGGGAATCTTAACATGGTAATCCTGGTTACAAAAGTGCATGTTGCTGTTAACTGCTGGAAACTGTTATAACTTGCCTATTTATCATTTTTATATCTTTTTGTGTGATTTTCTTTTGAGCATCAAGTCTACATGTTTTAGGAGTATATTTATGCCATATTTACAGGAGCGCAATACAAGTATTTTGATATGCCTTGTAGTGAGTCCATCAAGCTCGTGAAGTGGGCTACTTGCTGTTACTGTTTTGCTATGCTGAATCTGTCATATCATGATGCCATGTTTGCTTGATACTACAAATTAATCCATGCATAATCTGGAGATGCTTAGTTGACTTGTTCTCTTTTCTATGTTATGATCTATCATTCCATGCCTTTTTATGCCCTATATATGTCGTGTAGCATATCTTTTAATTACCATGAACATGCTTATATAATGTTCCAGATTTCAGTTAACTTCATGATGCTAAGTTGTGAGGTTAATATTAGTTGATACATGCCTATTTTGGAGACGCTCCAATTATATAATTTGCAGCATCCTATGAGTACTATGTGCGCATGCCATGGTTGTCAATTTTGGGATTCCATATGCCTCTGTTCCAGGCTTGCAAACATGCTATCATAATGTTGCTGTTTTACACTTGCTGAAACTGTTTCAACATTCAATCTTGTCTTGTTGGTTACCACTAATCCATGAGTCATATGCATTTGATGCCCTTATGTTATTTTCTATTTGTTATGTGTACTTTGATGCCATGCCCTTGGTTGCCATGTATAGTGCTGTAGCTTCTTTGTTTCATGCCTCCAACATGCCATCATATTAACTCTGCTCATGTATATACTCATGTGTTATAAAGTTGCATTTTGCATTGATCATATTGGTTTAATATTGATGCCTATGAACCTGAACCTTAACAATATTTGAAGTATGCCATCTGTACATGAAGTGCATGTCAATTTTGTGCTCATATAATTCCTGTAGTATGTTGTTTTGATGTTTGCAAAGTGCCTAGTTGCGGTTTTGGGCAGATTGTTGTTATATCTTGTTTGGAGTGTATGTGTTGCACCGTTGCTCCGTTTTGAGCATGCTCTATATGAAACTTGCTTAGAATTGCATGTAGTTTTATCATTCCATGTTGTATTCTTGTTATAAGAGTGTTTTCTTGATGTTTGAATGCATTTTGCATCAACGCCATGTTTAAGTTGTTTTGCTCATATCTTCTAGGCCGTAGCTCCAAATTAAATGAACTTTATATGTAACTTGACTAGAATTTCGTGTACATCATTATGGTGCATCTTAACTTTCTGTTTAACTACTTGAACATATGGTTTATTCAGATCTGGACCAATTTCGAAATTTGCATATGAGGACTTACCGGATTTGTTTTATGTTATTTCTGGCCTCATTTAAACTTGCTTAGATGTGTTATTCTTGTTTGCATCATCCCTTCCCATGAGTAGCATCATATAGTATTTGCCATGCATCATACTTGGTTGAGCATCATGTCATGTTTATGTCTTGCGTGTTTACCATGTTGTTTGCTTTTTTCCGGTTGTGCTTCTTCTCTATAGTTTCTGTTTCGTTGCGATCGTGAGGATTTGTTCGTCTATGCTTGGTTCGTCTTCGCCCGATCGTCTGCTCCATGGACTCGTTCTTCTTCATAGCAGGATTTCAGGCAAGATGACCGTTACCCGGGATCTCACTACTATCATTGCTATGCTAGTTGCTTCGTCCTGTCGCTATGCTGCGCTACCTATCACTTGTTTATCAAGCCTCCCAAATTGACATGTCAGCCTTTAACCTTTTCACCCTTCCTAGAAAACCATTGTTTGGCTATGTTACTGCTTTTTCTCAGCCCCTCTTATAGCATTGTTAGTTGCAGGTGAAGTTGAAGATTGCTCCATGTTGGAACATGATCATCTTGGGATATCACAATATCTCTTATTTTAAATAATGCATCTATATACCTGGTAAAGGGTGGAAGGCTCGGACTTTTGCCTGGTGTTTTGTTCCACTCTTGCCTCCCTAGTTTACATCATACCAGTGTTATGTTCTTGGATTTTGCGTCCCTAACACGGTGAGGGGTATGGGACCCTCTTGACAGTTCACTTTGAATAAAACTCTTCCAGCAAGGCCCAACCTTGGTTTTACCATTTGCCTAACAACAACTAAACCTTATAGGGGATTTTCTCCAGACCCCTAGTATTTCTAATCAACCCCCCGGGCCAGCGCTCCTCTGAGTGTTGGTCCCAACCGGCAACCGCTGGTGATCGCCAGGGGCAACTCTGGATTTGGCCTGCCAGAAGTTTGGACAATCTGGTGTGCCCTGAGAATGAGATACGCGTGGCTCCTATCGGGATTTGTCGGCACATTCGGGCGGTCTTGATGGTTTTGTTTTACCATTGTCGAAATGTATTATGCACCGGGACCCCGAGTCTGCTCGGATGTCCCGTGATGGAGGATTGTCTTCGCGGATCGTGAGCTTATAATGGGCTAAGTTGGGACACCCCTGCAGGGTATAAACTTTCGAGAGCCATGCCCATGGTTATGTGGCAGATGGAAATTTGTTAATATCCGGTTGTAGAAGACTTGACACCAGATTCGAACTAAAATTCCCATCCGTGTGTGTAACCGTGATGGTCTCTTTTCGAGTGGGTCAAGAAGAGAACAGGGTGGTGTTATGTTTGAACGTAAGTAGTCATGATCACTTCTTGATCATTACTAGTTAGCGACCGTTTGCGTAGCTTCTCATCTTATTCTCGTATTCGTAAGTTATCCACCATATCATGCTTAGTCGGTGCTGCAACCTCACCACTTGTCCATTCCATACCAATTAAGCTTTGCTAGTATTGATAACCATGGTAATGGGATTGTTGAGTCCTCGTGGATCACAGATTACTACAACAATAGTTGTAGGTATAGGTAATGCGATGATCATGATGTGAGAGCGATGCTTTCTTGTTTTGGAGTTCTTCTTCTGCTTCTTCTTTGTTCAGGGGATAGGTTCCTGGTTGGCAGCCTGGGCTAGCAGGGTGGATGTCATTTGAGTTTTTGTTTGTGTTTCATCTGTAGTAGGATGTTGCTCCTGTTTATGGAGTTGTTGTATTCATGTGGCATTGTATGCCTTTTGTATGTATCCCCAACTATTATGTAATGGTTCAATGTAATGATATCCACCATGCAAAAGCGTCTCCAATATGCGCTTCTATCCTTGGTGGGACCTTTGAGTTCCTTTAGGATAGGGTCGCACATTGGGCATGACAAGAACTCTTCCTCAGGTCTTCTAGTTCACACAGCATGACTTTGAGAATTTCATCTCCACCGCGAACCTGGTTCTAATTCAAACAGAAACCATATTTTATTACTACCTCCATTCAGAAATATAAGATGATTTTTGATATTATACTCCATATATGACTACATATATGCACAGAAATGAGTGAACAAAGAAACTAGAACATGTCTTCAAAGGCATGAGAGCAGAGGGATTACTTGCAATATCCATAACACAAGTTACTGAGGCAAATATACCCTCTTCAAAGGTAGCATTAATGTTCATAAAGTACTCCCCCCATCCCAAAATTCTTGTCTTAGATTTGTCTAGATATGTATGTATCAAGTCACATTTTAGTATTAGATACATCCACATCTAGACAAATCTAAGACAACAATTTTGGCATGGAGGGAGTAGTTGAAAGTAATCTATAAGAAATCAGTGTCAACCTCTGGCATGTTTTGGTCAAAAGAGGAATTTAGAACCGTCATTTGGCACACAAAAATCACATGCAAGATCACCTAGAAAGTTGTACTACTAGTACTAGTACTGCGTGTTAGATGAAAAAACATGACCAAGATCAAGAAAAAGATCGTCAGGAAGAGATATTACCTGGACTGGCTTAATGAGGGATCCCAGAGAGGGGGGCTTGGACAGGGCAATGGCTTTGGGCTTGTCCACAGTAGTCTCGGCGGGGTGCTTTCGCTTCTTCGTACCATGAGCCTCGATGGTTTTGGCTAGAGCCATAGACATCACGTCTGTCGGTGCTCCAGCGTCCATTCAAGAGAGGAAGATGAGAGAGGAAGCTGAGAGAAAAGAGTGAAGTGAGGAACGAGAGGAAGATGAGTGAGAAGAGTGAAATGATGGTTGCTTCATCCGTCCAACTTACTGCTGGAAAGGAGGGGGTTTTGTGATTTGACGGCTCATTGGGCATTACTGCGGTGCTTCGATCGGGGTAGTCTACCGTGTAGTTGGGCACTCTACTATGGAGTAATTTAGTGCATGGCTTGTGCACCTCAATGCTGGCTGTCTCACACGTTGGTGAAAGTGAGTAATTTAGTGCATGGCTGGAGGAGGATTCGCACGGTAGAGCGTGTCCACTATTTTTCTGAAGAAAAAATGATTACAGCAAGTGTTTCCACTCTTACCACGGAGGAGTGCGAAACACTGCAGCCACTTGAACATACACAGTGCTCCTACTACTAGGCATGTGCAGTGGTTCATACGTCAGTACTACATACTCTTGTTGCTAGTGTAGTAAGATATGACGATAACAAATGATGTTGTGCACATGTCAACTATATGAACAGTAATGTAGTAACATAGTACCGCTTTTTCGACTGTCCGGTCAAGAATGAACGGTGAGATCAATGTTAACAGAACTAGGTCTACAACGCATGGAGAGAGCGGTGCTACAGTACTTCATGAAACATGAACCATATGAAGCACAAATCACTATTAGGCAGGGTGTATGAAGGGTGCACGGGATGGGAGCAAAAGTGCCCTTCCGGACCGACGTTTAGGTGTTTGGCAGAGTGCATGAGTCCACACTAGTAAGTTAACACAAATACACGAAGAGGGAACAACTATATTAAGACGAGAATGCAACCAAACACACCAACACACTTTGTGCTACACTGACTGATCTGCATCGTCTGAGTTTGATCCAACGGTCATGTTGCACCGAGACATGGACATGCCCATGCAGAGGGCGCCTAAACACCACCGAAGTCCCTCTACTTCTCGAGGCGTATGACGTTCGTGATGCAGGGTGCAACCACCCGCAGAGCCTGCTCCCGGTTGACGGGAGCCAGCTCGTCAAATACAATGTCCAATGGCACGAATGGATTCCGGTGACGGGGCCTTGAGAGGATTTGCCCAGAAACGGTGACTGCAGCCCGCAACCCCTCCTTGTCGAGCTCCGCCCCCACCATCGCGCGGAGACGGCTCAGCTCCTCGGAGATATAGGTGAAGAAGGAGACCGGGTCAGGAAGCCACAGCTCGTTGAAGTCGACGGGGTGGGCGAACGGGTTTAGCCCGACGGCCGACATAGTCGCGCTGGCACGACGGTAGGAATTACGCAGCCGCAACACGTGTGTGGCAACTTGGTCCACCAAGTGGCTGAGGTGGTCCTGCACCTCGTCATGATTGGCCTGCTCATGCTCCAGCCAGCTCCACTGATGCCCTATCGTATCTCCCGCTTTCTGCAGCAACGCTGCCGACGCCTCGAGCATCTTTGCGGTGGACACCTGCCGCTTTTGAAGCTCCGTGAACTCCCACACATAATGGTGGAGCATAGCACTCCTCTCCTCCTTGAGCTCACGGAGCTCCACGTCCTTGGCCCTGAGCGCCGCATCCTTGGCCTGGAGCTCCTGTGTCAGGCGCCTCACCTCAGACTCCGTGATCTGCTTCGCCGCCATGGCACCAGGTAGAAGCAATGGGGAGAGGAAGCAAAGGGGGCGATACGGCTAAAAGGCAATGCAATCTACGGGAAGGCGGCGGGAGCCAGCCGAGGAGCAGGGAATCTTTTGGTTTTCACCATGAGAAAACACCAGTCGACGACTTCTCACATCAGGGAGCAATGGGTTTTACAGACGGAGTCATCGTGACTAATTGCTGCCGCGCCTGCTCCTGTCAATCAAAAATTTAAAATCCTACCGCACCCAAACACCAGAGCAACGTTAAGGTGGATATTTAAATTTACCTGCTGGCAAGGAGATAAAAAAGGGGTGGAAAAAAAATGTGGCGGCGGCCTAGCTAATCGGTCGCACTAGCCTAACTAGCTAGCCACCGTGCTTCACTGATGTACTCGGCGGGAAAGGTGGTCTTTCGTGATTTGACAACTCATTTACTTGCTTCGGCACTACGACCGAGAAGGACCCAAAAAAGCGTTGTAGGGCGTCCCACGTCTCGGCAAGGAAGAATATATGTGTGCACCACCCGGGAGGACCCCGAAACCGCGCGGTAGGGTGTGCCACGTCACGGCACGGAGGAAAAATGTGCGTGTAAAAATATATTGTATCAGACATAGTACATATGGTTTGACCTCGGGACCCAGCCGGTCGGTCCAAAACACCCCACTAGCCACACAGCTTCATCATGCTAACGTGGCACGGAGGATAGGTGTGGTTAGCTCTGTCTCGACCAGCCACAATGTCTCTTGTTCTAGGCAATTCTTTTATTTTCCAAGCTTTTTTAGTTATAATAAGACCACAGCAAGCTAGCGCCGCTCTTCGTGTGTGCCCGTGCAAAGGTTAGACGATGGAGAGGAGAGAGAGATCGCAGACCTGGGACCCACCAGTAATTGAGTCAACGGTCATGCACATGTTGACGAGGCACTCCCTCTACTCTACTCAACGTAATACTGTATAAAATCAAGTTATAGGACAAAGCCAACAACCGTTGTTGTTTCAGGCTATCGACTTACGCTTTGTAGTCCAGGTTGCCAGTTCAAATCTTGTCTTTCAAATTTATTAGTTTTAGGTCCAAATTTGATTAATGACAAGTGGGACCCCCGTGTGTTGTTTCGATATTTCTGTGTAGGATAGTTCTTTTGAACAAACACTTTGTGCGGTTAGACAAGTAACGACACAAGTTACATGTATTTTGCAAGTTTACGAACAAAAATGACAGCAACATAGAATATCACATCCACCCCGCAGCTTAGATGCTATGGTGATACGAGTTTTTACATCATTGGAAGTAAGATCTAATGGCTTGGGAGTAGTCTTTGTAATTGCCCGCAATTTCCAAACTCTCCAACCGGTTTTTTTGCAAATAAAACATTCAGTCCTCATGTTTGCCGCTGCATCTTGGATCCAACAGCTCCTCGTTGCTCATATTAGGTGCTCCCCGTAGCTTAATTAGCCACTACGGTGATACGAGCATCTAGGTCGTATGATCAGTGATCAGATGGCACATGCGTAGTACTTGTACTTTCTGCGAAATTCCCAAATTGTCTTAGCCGTATATTGCAAAAACATTCAAACCTCCTACTATGGTTCGTTAGATCTCCGTGAACTCGTATCACCATAGAATCTACGATGCGGGAGCACCTCATATTCTCCCGTGCGAGAAAACATAAGGTGCTCTCGCAGCATGGAGGTCGTTTGATCTGAGATCCAATCGCATCTGAGCAGTCATTGTGCTTGTAAGCAGTGGCCAAAATCTTTTGTGGATTTTCTACAAAAAACCTTTCAAACCACCGAGGAGTTGTTGGGTCACAAATCCAACGGCTCTGAAGAGCTTGTATCACCAAAGCATCTATGTTGTGGTAGCACATGATATTCTTACATACAGGAGAATATGATATCCTCCTTCATCTTAAATGATACGGTGATACGAGCTTCGAGGTCGTTGGATATGGGATCCAAGGGCATCTGAGTAGTTTTTGTACAAATTTTGTGCAATTCTCAAACTCATCAAGGTTTCCTGTAAAAATATTAAGACATTCTATGAGCTGCTATATCTCAGATCTACACGCTCCAAGCAACTTGTATCAGCATATAACATCTAAGCATGGGGGCACATGATATTCTCACGGGGAGGAGGGGGTGCACAACCAATCGGTGTTTGGGAGGGTGGGGTCAAATATAATCTAAACAATCCTAAACAAAGCTTCACAATTTTATCTATGGTTGAGAGGTTAACCCCCAACAATCTACATAGCTCCGCCTAAACACAACATTTGCATGTACTATAGTACTAGACTTAATATTCATGTTTCGGTTTCCTATTCATTTTAAATATTGAATTGAGGACCATGTGAGGGAGTCATGGATTATGGGGTCCTCGGGGAGCCGACCTATGTCATGTGGGCCGAACTAGTGGGCCACGGAGATACAAGAACAGATGGCTTCCTCCCGTGTCTAGATGGGACACTCCTTTGCGTGGATGACAAGCTTGGCGTCTGGATGTATAGTTTCCTTCCTTTGTAAACCGACTTGGAACACCCCTAGTCTCCTCCGGTGTCTATATAAACCGAAGGGTTTAGTCCATAGTGACAATCACAATCATACAGGCTAGACATCTAGGGTTTAGCCATTACGATCTCGAGGTAGATCAACTCTTGTAACCCCTATATTCATCATAGTCAATCAAGAAGGAACTGGGGTATTCCCTCCATTAAGAGGGTCCGAACCTGGGTAATCATTGTGTCCCCTGCCTCCTTGTTACCTTTGAACCTTAGATGCATCGGGACCCCCTACCCGAGATCTGCCGGTTTTGACACCGACACCATGCATGTCTTACATTTTACTCCCTTCGTTCCTAAATATTAGTCTTTTTAGAGTTTTCAAATGGACTGGCACATATGGATGTATATAGACATATTTTAGAGTGTAGATTCACTAATTTTGCTCCATATGTAGTCACTTGTTGAATTCTCTAAAAGACTAATATTTAGGAACAGAAGGAGTATTTTTGAATTCGTGCCATACATGCATGGTTTGGAAAAATAGATGCACTATACTTATTGGATTGTTGTTGTGTTTGTGTGTGTGTGTGTTCATATGCTTGATACATACAAAGTTTTCTCACCACCATATTGTTCATGTTTTAAATTTGAATTTGCAATGAAAACCTTACTAGGGATACCACGATATGTGAAATCCACATTAAGATCACTATATCACAAACTCACTTTAATTCAAGAACTCGTCGTAAATCAATTACCACGTTGAGATTACTATTTGCAAGGAAAATACGGGCATTGTAATAAACATAGATTCATTCGGCAATTTAAAAGATTCCTTTCGTATTCTCGAATGGTAGGACCCAACGGCGTACCAGCCAGACCTTGGCTCATGTTGATCCTAAAAAACTCGGGCTCGTGTCCTTCTGGTGGCATGCATGGTACGCACATTAGGAAACCCCAACTAGTCGAGCCTCCGCGTTTTGAGTCGAAATATCTGGCGGCCAGAATTCCAGCCGTAGGAAATTCCCCTCATGTCCCTGGTCCATAATGACTACCAATGAACAATGGAGGGATGCTTTACTAACTAGACAGCCTTACCTACCATGCCTAGCACGGGACAATTCCCTCGGTCGCCGCTCCCCAAGGTCACCCGTCAACTGCATTGCCTAGTACTACTACTACTACACCAGGATGAGCACAGAACTGAGCCTGTTTGTTCGCTCCTAGTACTTGAGTTAATATATCAGGAAATGCACTTCTATGGAGGGATTATCCTTTTACTCTGCATATATAACTTGTCTGGATTCTAACTAAGCAAAATGTTTGACCAAATCATTTCTTAAGAAATACAACAGGACAGATGTATCGCTTGAAAATTTATTGCATGATGCAGGTTACGATATTGTTTCGAATCCTGGATTTTAAATTTCAGAATATCCAAAAGTGACCATAAATTCATGAAACTGAGCATGGTCACGTGATATGCCACAAATATTCCTTTGTAATTTTTTTTCAATTTGATACAAGCTGCTTATGACAAGTTGCACAAATGAACAGCCAAGGTATTTTGGAACAAAGATCTATAACGTTAAAGCGAACGCTTTCACCATTGAAACCATGGGAATTTATGTGCCACCACAAGTCCTGCTTCTCATTGGCAGGTGTCGGCCGAGCAAGCGTGTGAGTCGATGGGAGGCGTGAGAGCAGACTGTTGCGCCGGCTAACAGGGAGGCGTGCGAGCAGAGTGCTGCGCAGGCTCATCGGGAGGCAAGCCCTTTAAAGCTCCGTCGCCCACCTTCGTCCCAACTACTCCCACTTTTAATGTTGCTGGCGCCGCAGTTTAAATTCAACCCCGCACTACCTGGTATCGCTACAATCTTCTCTCTTCCTTTCTGATTCTCCCGTCGTCTACATCCAACCAGCCTGACCTAAACGTACGCCATGCCACATCATGATTGTGTGCCCTTAGTCTTCCAGTTTCTAGAGGAAGACACCTAGCCAAAGTCTCAAGAACATAAGGCGCTTTGGGACGAGCTTGAACCGGGCTTGCGGGAAGACACCGCGCCTGTCCCCGCTCCCGTTCCAGCTCCTGTCGCCCCGACTGCGCCAGCGCCCATCCCCATGGCATTGATGGGCTGGGAGTCGCACATTGTCACGGACCTTGATGCCACAGGGTTCCACGAGGTCCCCGCCAACTTTCACGCGCCCGTGCACCTGCCAGCGCATGCGCCTGCTCATGCACTGACGCGCACGCCCATGCTGGTGCCCGTGCACCTGCCAGTGCATGCGCCTACGCGTGTACTGACATGCACGCCCGTGCTGGTGCCAGTGCACACGAATGTCTCCGTTGTGCCATTTCTAGCGCCTATCCCCGCGTGGGTGCCAGTGCCCCCCTCAGCGGCATGGATGGCCACCGTCGACCGCTTCCTTGCACCAACGCTAGTCACCTACTCCCGCCAGTTGACTCGTTCCTGGAGACCAAAGTCCAGAACATTGTGACCTTCCTTGAATCTAGGGCCAATGTCCAGGAGTACGCCAACAACAGCACAAGATGCCTCCGTTGCCGTCACTGTCGGTCAGTGGCCCGACGACACACAAAGCACGGCAGAGGAGCCGCTTCGCACCGTAAGACGCCCCCGTCGCCGCCGCATAATCTAAATTTTCCATGAACAATGTTCGGATTGCCATGCTTAAAATCTGAATGTTTATCATTTCCATTTATTTTAGATTGATCGTCATATGAATGTAAAGTCAGAGTCAGACTGAATGAAATCTATGGTTTGATCGATTGAATGTTCTGCTAGAGCCGTATCAAATTAAATATAAAACGTCATCAAGCCACATATATTCCTTCTCATCCAACGACCTAGACTGCTGCAATGTCGAGCGCTCAACACGTTTAGCATGCAGTTAATTACATGACAAAATTAGTGCTAATCACATAATAACACGCAGATAATGTCCTACTTAATATCCGCATGCACTTAAGATACTTCCAAATTGACATGCATTGCACGTACACATTGACTAGTGCTACTAGTACGTGAAACTGGTGCCGTAACTTGTGAATGCGTCCAGATATGGTCAACAGAAACATCGCCTACGAGTTCTTTGTGTTTGCCCGTGCGTCAAAATGCAGAAGGGGAGGAGAGAGAGAGCACACATGGAACCCACCTGTAAGTGAAGGCGAACAGTATGTGCTAACAAGCCGGTCCCACTAATGTACTAAAAGTAATATTACATGCTATCCATTAAATAGGTTGTGGTAATGTAAAAACATTATACGAACAAAGGGGGGTACAACAAACATTGCTGTTCTATGTAGTTGCCTATTGATGTGCGGCTTGAAGGCCCTAGTCGCATGTTCGATCCTCGTCCTTTATTTCTAATTTGTATATGGGTCCAAATTTGTTTCATGACAGGTGGGCCCCTCGGTGTGTAGTTTGTAGCACTTTAATGTGTGGTTCGAAATTTGTTCCATTCCAAGTGGACTATCGGTGTGTAGTTTTATAGCTTATTTGTAATAATTAAAGAGAACAACGGAGGTTTTTGCAATAATACCATGGTGGAACATTGAAGGTGAGAAAGGATGTGCAAGAGAGCGAACCGAGCCAGAGGGAAATCAACTAGGGGCGGTGCAGGGGTTGCAACGGTGTTTGGAGTAGTTGTGGGCCGAATGCTACGAAAATATAATCTAAACCCACCAGAATAAATGCCTACACAAATTAATCCAAGGTTGGAGTCCCCCTCGCAATGTAAATAGCTCCGGCTTTGCGAGGGATGGAGAAGTAGCTTCAATGTGTGGAAGATACGGCATGAGAAAGCGAGGTCAAACGAGAGACATATAGATAGAGAGACAAAGTGAGTGTGGTCTGACATTCATTGAAAAGATATGTATGCTCTGGAGAGATATTGTCCGATTGAGCTTTTGGGAAGGGTGAGTGCTGTAAGATAGAGCTTGAGAAATGATCTAGTCACGGACATGTAGATATATTTTGTGCGTGGGAGGAAGCAAGGTCAATCGATTACATATATAAAGGGAGAGAGCTTGAGCGAGTGTGGGTCGTCATGCGATCGGAAGACTGAGATGGGTTAGAGAGAGTGACCTAGATAGACTATGTGCGTGAGACAGTATACAATATGAATATGTCGAATTGGGCTCAAACATGCAGATATATCATTTGTGTCTGAGAAAGAGCGAGGTCAATCGAGACATACAAATAGAGAGAGAGAGAGAGAGAGAGAGAGGGAGGGAGAGGGAGAGATAGAGATTGAGCGAGCGTGGCCCGCCATGAGGTCGAAAGAGTGGGGGCGACTTGGATGGACTGACCTAGATAGACAATCTATGTGAGAGAGTATAGAGTGTGTCAGTCCAGGGCTGAACAGGGAGATATATCATTTGTGTGCGAAAGAAAACGAGGTTAATCGAGACTCAGATAAAGAGAGTGAGATTGAGGGAGTGTGGCCCGCCATGCGGACGAAAGAGTGAGACAGCCTCGAGGAAGTGACCTAGATAGACAACGTGCGTGCGTGCGCATGAGAGGTTAGGGGGCTAGATAGGCAATGCATGTATCTAGCGCGAGAGGGTGGGAGAACGAGAGAGAGCTCGGCATGGGGTGCAATGGCGGGTGTGTGAGGTAAATACATTTGGTAATAGAGTGGAAAAAGGGGGTTGTGTAGTTGAGAGAGTTAGAGATTGAAACATGGAGAGAAAGAATGAACGTGTGTCGGAAACCGATAGCTTCCTAAGGTGGTTAGAAGAAGAAGATTGACCGATACAGGAAGTATGTAGCATGTGTTCCGAGGGGGGGGGGTCAAAACAACATTTGAATGTAGATAGTACGAGAATTAATATCGATGTTTCAGTTCGGTGTACATTGTAAGATTTGAACTGAGGACCATGCATTTGGGTAATTATTTTGAATTCGTGCCATACTAGGTTTGGAAAAAGTTGACATTGACTCGGTTGTTGTGCTATTTTGTAGGTCATATGTTTGAATCCATCCAAAAGTTTTCTGACTACCATGGTGTTCATCATATACATATGAATTTGTATTAAAAATGTAGTGTGGGTACAGTGAAATGCAAAATCCATGTTAGAATTGGAGATCGCTATGTGACACACACTCTAATTCAAATAACTAATTATGTGACACACACTCTAGTCAACGTTAGCGTGGATACCGTGGATACCGTTTCTATTTTTTTCAAATAAGTCCTCATTAATTAATTTATAGTATCTTGTTTCGAATGACTAATTATTTGCAACGAAAACACGGGCATGGTAATACAAACAAATTCGTTTGCAAATGAAAGAAGATTCGTTTGCATTCTCAAATGTACGCGCACCAGGCACACCTGGGTTGTGTCATGGTGGTAGCGTGTGTCGGACGGACGCTTAGCACCCA